>NW_019213887.1:200655-292705 GCF_002532875.2 Varroa jacobsoni
TTCCTTTTTTCTGCTTCTACTGCCATCGATATAGCGGCTGTTGGCCTGGTCCTATCGAGGGTTAACGGACGGTTGAGTCGAGGTGGAGTCAATACCACTCGCGCATCCATTCCGAGTGATGGTGATCGTAGCCAGGGAACATAAGTATGGTGCCGGTGTATGTGCGTTGTTGGTAATGATGCTATAATGGTACTGACTGCCGTGTCGTAAGTCACTCCATAGTTGCTGTAGCAGTTGTACTTCTATCTACTGTGAGTGTCAATGAAAGCATCTTAACGTCTCGGTGTGTGTGTATGCATTCGTGCCCAATGTATGTACTCCGTTTTACGTGGGCGTTCGGTACTTCCTCATGCTTCTGCTCCACTGCAGCATCAACAAACCTAGTAGCAGTTGTATGCGAAGGTGTAATGTCTGATGCAATGTCCAACAACGGTTCCAGACGTAAAACTCGAAGTATTATACGGTGCTAGCAGTCGTGCCACATAGAGGGGACTGGATAGGTGCCAGTTCATTTGCTCACTCTACCGTAGGTCGTGCCCTTAACTCCTGTCTTGTGTTGGTGCCTTTGTCGTGAAACAATGTTGAGGTTATAAAAAGATAAAAGCAAAGAGAAGAGAGTAGCAGTAGCTTTAGCAGCGGTAGCGGCAGTTTTGGTAACGATGGAAACGGAGCAGCTAGTAGGAGAAACGGGGGCCTCAGCGCAACCATTTGAAGTAGCTGGCTGCACGGGTGGCTGCAGTCACTGCTTGTCAGAAAACGGTCGTCGTGGATGTGGCGAGGAATGCGGGATGGGAGCAGTTGAGCTGTATGGCAACTGCTGTGTCTCGGCCTTTTTTGGGGGAGGGGGGAGAGGATCACTCCTACAACCGCCGGTGAAGCCAGTTGCTTCGCTCGACTCACCTTGGTGCCCTTGGTTAGTTGAGGCTTCTGGGTGTAATAAACGATCGAGCAAGCCAGCCAGCTGTTAGCGGTCGGTCGACGAGTCGCCACTGTCGGAAAACTTTGAGGCAACGCGCGCGGACCATAGCTTGGGATGGCAAAAAAGGCAGAAGGGGCAGGGGTTTAGGCGAGGGCTGAAACACAGAGCGTAACGGAGAATCTGACTTTGGATGTGTGTTCGACACAGACCAGGAGCGGCCAAACGAATAGAGAAGGGGCCCCCAGAACCGCCGCCGCTGTGGGGCTACTGTGAACATACGCCGAGGAGGCCGAAAAGGAAGGCGATGAGAAGGAGGAAAACAAGGACGAGAAAGAAAACAAGATGTGTGTTTAAAAATTCATTCGCCTGTTCTATTTATACAGAGATACAACAACATAGAGTTGAGTCTCTAAACCTCCCTCTGGTTTTTTGCCCGCCTGCAAACTATTGCCTTTTACAGCGACTACTATCGCTACCAGCTGGGTAGTGAGACTGAAGAAAAAAAGAAAAAGACGAAAAAGCAGATATAGGGAGAACAACGACCGAGCTCCGAGAGCGGGCTTATACGTAGTAAGAAAAGCCAGATCCCACTTTAACAGGGCTTCCTGCCGAGGCCAGGGAAGCTGCGTGGAAGAAGCAGTAGCGATCACGAGGAGGGAGGCGGCGAATAGGCGATCCCTATTTTTTAAGTGGAGGTGGCGCCGACGTCGACGACTACTGCCTTTTTTCCTTGCTAGCCAACAAAACGCATCGGCCGTCAGACCCTGGGGGACTACTGCGTCTGCTGAGGCGAGCGCGAAAGCAGGAAATATGCAATGCCGCCCAGCTTATACACTAGGTATGCAGCTGAAAGCAGGACTCTGCAATCTCTGCCACGACTCATTGAACCACGAGCGTTGGAGACACGAAATAACTCGACTCTTATGAATATATTAAAGGTATGGAGTGGTATCAACATAGAAATTCAGCAATAAGTAGATTCGATGCTATGATAACAGTAAGCAAATCTTTCTTTTTGGTGTTCGCGTACTTAACTAACCTTAGCAAACTACAGAAACGTATGGACATAGGAATTGTTTTCAAAGTGCACCTAATTCCCCGAGCTGAAGCTCAGCTGAAGTGAGATAGAGCACCGTTTGAGATCACGTAGCATTTGTGGTTAATCTATTTTAAGACGAAACAATATTAAAATAAGTGGCTTCTCAAGCGATATGGAAATACATTATGAATACAATCCGGAATAACATATTTGCGCAAGCGACAACGTCATTTATGATCTACGTATATATATATAGAAGAGATCGTACAATTTCACATCACTTTGCCACTGACGTGCACACCCACGCAATGGATAAATGTAGATGCTGACGCTACAGAAGATAAAATGTATGAACATGGTTAAGATATTCTAACGGTCCTCGATCTATAAAAAAACCCCACTGCGTTCTTTTCGTTGGCCTTTGTTTTCTTCGTTTAGTATGAGGCCGGGCCAGATATTACACACAACTGAAGCCGATAGGTAAAAGCAATGAGGAGTGGCTTCATCGGGACAATGAAATCTCATTACTATGTCTTCATCCTTTATCTCTGCTTCAGCGAGCTTCTTTGATCCTGTATTCCCTTCCTTCTTCGATGAAGTAGTCTGCTGATGCGCCGACCTCTAACGCTTTGGTTTGCCCACCGCTCAAACCTCCTTCGCGCTGTTGCGCAAGACAGAAAAAAGATACCGTTGTCGCCCATAGCCGGCATATGCTGGAAGAGGCGGTCGAACCACTGCCCGCTGCAGCGGAGTGATGAGACGACGATATCTCCAGCGCAGTACCTCGCTCGAAGAATAAAGCGGGGAAGTAGCCTCTGTCTTTACTGATCACTAACTGGTGCGGACAACGACTATGGCGCGGGGATGGCGGTAGCGTCGCTTAGCGAATAGAAAAATGGAAAAGAACCGGCCAGGTCAAGTCAAGCAGCAAGCACTTTCGTAAATGTTGTTGCTTTATTTTATCTTTGATAGGTGGATCGCTGGAAACCAGTAAAGTAAAGCGATGGCGCGGCCAGAACGAAGACTAGAGAAAGAAAGACCGTGAAAGAAAGGAAAAAGTCGAAAGATAATTCGATTAGACTGCTCAGGAACCTCTATATCTACCTTTGGTCCTTCCGAAGCCTGGCGACTGTGTCGGACAACGCCTAAACTGCCACTACGGTTCTCTGAAAACCCGCGATTAGCATGGTTATCGCTGTGAGCCGTGAAGGTAGCATAGGTAACCAACTGGCTGGTTACCTATCCTCCGCCACCACTGCTTTCAAACTCGGCCTGTCGTGGTTCAGTGGCAACTAGGGCACCCTAACCGTTACCACGAGCGTTATGAGCAAAGAGCATCACCATTGTGTAATGTAGGATGAACGATGTAAGGAGGGCAGCGTCTACAGTAACAATGACTACACCACACGTCAAGGGTAAATGCTGTGCTAGTTTGTGATAGGTAGCAATCGGAGTAACAATAGCACGAAAACGGCACTCCACTACTAGCTACGCGTCACCACCGCCGCTACATCACTTAAAGATGTCTCACAGCCCTTCAAGCGAGAAGATAAGAAATAGATACGGCGAGGAAACCGGCAGCCGGCGGCAGACAAGCGACCAGTCCAGGATAGCGGCGCAAAAACGTTTCTGCTGCATAAAACAGCAGTAACGCCACTGAGACTGTCGCAAGCGCAAAGCGAGTCGGTGAAATCTTTGCTTGACGCAGGCCGATAGAAACTGAAGAAAGGGTGCTGGCACGAAGCAGATTTGCAGAGCCTCTAAGCCTTGTTTTTGCGTAAATGGGTGCGAGAGCTAGGCTATAGGCTGTTTAAAACATAGAGAGGAACTAAGAAAGGGGAACGCTTGGGGAAACCAATAGCAAAAAAAAAAACAACGAAGGCATCAAGAACGTGTGTTTAAATGAGAGAACGAATATTGCTTGGATTGTTATTGTTGCTGCCGCTGTTGATGCGGCATTTACAAACAGCTACTGTCACCATTACAGCTCTTGTTCTGCAGCACATCTTACGTGCCTAGTGCTGAGACGCGTCGCAACAACGCGTATAGTGGGCGCTCTCAGAGTCATTGTCAAGCGCGTCCCCCCGTAAAAGTTGTATTTGAAACAGAAAAAACTCAAAGAATGGCTAGCGCCCTGTCATCTAAAGCAGCAACGGGAATGCTGAATTTCAGGGGGCAAAGCGAAAGATGTAGGTGGAATGGGGTAGAGGGGGCCAAAAAATTCTATATGAGTGCACGTATCTTCTTAGATGTTCTTTTGTATGAGCTTGGCTCTGTTTTGTGTCTGCTCTTAGTTTTTGTACGCTGATGCCAGACAACGCGTCAAGCAAACCAGCTATATAGCTTGAACGCAAGCTCTGGCGGACCCGACAGCGCCAACGTAAAAGGGACAACGAGCAGCTTTCAAGAAAGCCGCCTCCTGTGTGTTTTAGTGCTTGAAATTGAACGGAGATAAAGACAGTACGGACAGGCATTGGAACACCGACAAAGAATTTCCCATACCAGCAGCTGCGTACCGCTATCCCTACCATAAGCATTGCTCTTTCTTTCCCCTTCTGCTGGGGACCTCTGACCGACAGTTTCTCCGTCGTATATACTGCCTGTCCCTTGTCTTGATTCTCTTGATAGCAAAGCGCCATTAAGCGTCAACGACAGAAAGGCAAGGCTTGCTTGCTGCTGCTGCCAGCGGCGCCGGCCTCTGTGTTACAACTGCTATGTCTTACCTCCTTCGCCCTTTGGTCCATCTATGTCTGAGATGCCATACAAAAGTGGCACAAACAACAGCAGCAGCTGCGTACCACGCTAACAACGCATGCACCGGAAGAAAAAGCAGGAAAGAAAACAGACCCGTATATGGGTCGCGCACACGTGTCAGGGGCCGGCCAGCGAATGCATAACGGAGACACGGCCAACGACGGTGCAGCCAGCTCATTACTTCAAGGGCAGTACGAAACAGACAAAGCCCCAGCTTGAGTTTGGGCCAATCATTGTCACCTTGGTTTGGTTCCGTTCACGATCGGAGAATGAAGACAGCCAAGGGATGTGTGCACATTCATCCAGAAAATGATTCGACTACTACAGTTGCTTCGCTTAGTCGGGGTGTGCGGAGAACGGCTAGGAATGAAGTTGTGAAAAGGAGCAGAAAACATTGGAACCCAATGAGCAGTTTTAAGTTACCCATTCTCTTTCCCTCCTGTCTCGCTACTTTTCATCGTGCACTTCCGTGGACCTCCTTTCGACTTTTCCGTCTACGTACGAACTAAAAGCAAGCAGGGCAGACGAAAAGCAATACCGAGACGAACAGTCGGATACATCCGCCCGGGTCATGGCGGTCACAACTCGTGATCGCAATCTCTCGCCTCTGAAACCTATCATTTGCTTACTACTCTAGATTTTCTATTGTAAATTTTGCGAGGTCCTGGAAAGGTCGGGCCATCTCGATACCTGGGTTACCCGGGTACTTTATGGGTGAGCCTGCCGTTTCATTGCCGGTCACTTCTAAATACGCTATGTTTACCGTGATGTTTCGAAAGCCAAACCAGGGTCCAAGACCGCATCTCGGAGCCAGCGACATATTTTGATACTAGCGCATTAAGAAAATGTAGTACTTTTCATGACAGGCTTCACTTTTGAGTGTTTCTGGTATGATACCCTGCTTCATTGCACATACGCTCGGTTCCCGATTTATACGCTTGAGCTCGACGGGTTTTCAACGTCACGGCCAATTTCACGTTGTAATTTTCATGTCATCTTATCCTATGGCACACAACTGCTGTGCGCTGCGGTCATCGGCGTACAGCCCATATTAGACACGCAGCTGATTCTTCAACAGACAGGGCTGACTCACGACGCGTCCTTTCTTTTGAGATTCTTTATTCGTTTTCTTAGGATTTTCGCTGGCTAGAACTGACTTACTATGTTTTTACTGCGGTTCCCACTGGCGTTTGGAGTGTCACTATTGTCGTAGTTTTCACTATACGAAGAGGGATAAAACAAATCTGGGACTGGGTAGGAGTCGCCACAACTTTGCAGCTGTATACATCCGTCCCTTCCATGGCCTGTCTCGCTCATTTAGAGTCTTCTGCTTTCTTTACCGGCAAAAAAAAGATTAAAGAGAAGACTCGAGCAACAATATAAGACACGGTACCTGTAGAATAGCGCGGATGAGTCGAAATAGCATGCCCATGTTCGTCTATTGTTCCCTGTATCCGTTGGTCACTATGTTGTTTTGCGGTACGATCGGGCAGGATCCGATGCGCTTGCCACTTACATCCACAACGTCGTTCATATCCTTAGAAGAAACGAGGTGCCGCGACCTTTCCAAGGTTCCAACATCACACAGGACCGCTCGGTAGATACCCATTTATTGTCAATTTTCTGCGATTTGGACTTGGGTACAGCCACTATACAGACGGATAGCAGGGGCCGTATCTGCTTGGACCTGGCAAGGCCTCTGATCGGAGGTGCTCTGCCTTCTGTCACTCGATGGTCGGCCACCTGTGGCTTTCTTCACTTGCTCATGGACGGCAACATAGCCTGATCTTCGCCGCTATTTTCGGTCTCGTCCATCAGACCAGAGCCTTTAGCCGCCACCACGCTCTTGGCTGCTTGGGTAGTCTGGCCGACGGGGCAAGCCGTCGTCGACCGCAGTCGGCGCAGGTTTGCCCGTCATCTATCCACTCAGGGTACGCCCGGCTTCCTATGCCCTGCAATCGCTCCATTTTGCCTAATGCGTGAAAGAGGTGGCGTGTCTTCATGAACAGCAAAGAGAGGAAAAAGAAAGACTAGCCAAAAAGCGAGCGGGCCAACGAACAAAGGCGAAAAGAAACGATGCTGAAAGAGAGATATCGAAGTGGTCAGCAGGACCTGATTTGTGGGAGGGGGTAAAAGTGTAATGAACGTGGCAAAAAGAAAAACGGACCCTGATCAACAAACCAACGTATCTTGTGCATTGCGTAAATCGGCTGTTTTATACATTATCTCCTAAGGGATAGTTTTGTTTAGCTATTACATTGAATGTCATAATTAATATAACGCGTTAACCTTACTATATATATATATATATATTAAAATGCTATCCAAGGAACTCAGTGGTCTGCAGTATTTTACCCACTAACGTTGTTGCCAGTTGGTGATCAACGACCGATAACCAAATACACGATTCCTGGATAATTGGCGTTTCAAAATAGAGCCCAGAAACGACTGAAACATGAAATTGCTTGATAGTGTTGGTTAATGTGCACAGTGTATCGGTATAATGTCTCGTGTAATAGCGTTCATCACAAGATCTTCCATTATGCCCATTCGCCGTTGACATCAAATTTAGATCTGTCGAATACTCTGACAGCCCACCCAAACAAAACTTGTTGAATAGCCTGCTCGTGAGGCATGGTTAGTTTTCAGAGTCAGAAGAACTTCGATCTGTATTTATGTTCGAGAACACGTATTTTCTACACAAAACGCATCAAGCTAATGTGACGTTCGTTTGTGTTCCAGGTAAGCACGAGGCCGCCTAGTAAACCACTTGAAGTAAGTTCTCAATAATATTGTTACGCTTAAATGAAACTATTTTATATTCCTAATGATATAATTTTATTTTGCAGAATTTGTTATATGTATATGGTCGTCATGTCCATACTTGCTGGACTCTTGTTTAATACTTAGCAATTCAATGGGCTCAGATATGGATGGTCCGACGGGCATATCCCAGAGCATGCTTATGCTCTTAAGCAAGCATCCCTACACTAATTGACCTCTGTGAGCCAGTACGCCACCTCGTTGGAAGGCTTACGGTCTTTTTTCACAGACTTTAATTAGCCACGATTGCGCAACAGTTTATACAACATGCAGATAAATTTGTTTAGGCATACGCTCATATTTCTGCAAGAGGTATGGCGGTACGATGTGTTCTACGCTGGACATCACAGTCAAAATGTATCCGAAAATTTACTTTCTATCCTCAGTACGCACATCCTGTAGATCTCGGGCAAGCCAGCCGTCGCTTTTGCATCAAGAAAAAATGTTCTTCATCAGAAAAAAATCGAAAACGATTGGTTGCTTTAATCTTACGAGAATTTTATGACAAATATTACCAGTCGGATCTCTTGGTTTTACAGTCCTCAGAATTTCTCTGACTAAAGACAAACTTAACTGAAATTCGCACTGTTTTTTTTTTGTTTCGTTGACTTACCATTTTGTTGCATTGAAACTTACTTCTACTTCGTCTGCAGCTGGGTACTCATTTGTAAAAAAGTGTATAAGGGACTCGGGATAACCCAACAAGTTCTTTTCAATTTTAACAGGAAGTCGTCCAACAAAGAGTGTGCCCACTGCTGTCCGCTACTTTCTGCTTTAGAAAGAACTGATTTCGGTCCGGTAAAAGAAATAGCCGAAAAGTACTACACTCATCCCGGCAAAGATAATCCCAATTTAAGCCCGAACTCGTATACTCAGGTATACGAAGTATAATAATGAGCATTTGCGGATGCGTCATACGTTATGGTAAACAAATTTATGTTGGCTGTATCCGTTCTATCATTTATTTAGAAGCAGATGAAAATATAGCGAGTTAAAAAAATACCGCGGACTCACTGTGGGGATTGGCAAGTAGTTTTACATACATTCAAGTATTGTGTACGACTCTTCTAAGAAAGGAGCTACTCATTATATAAATTGTTCACCTATTGTACTCTATTGTGACTGCTTCATTCGTCAATAATGATCGGGTACGTAAGTACAGCGGCGTCACTTTAAGCCTTTGAAAAAACATGTTCCACAAAATATTTATATTTACGTCGAATTACGACAACGAAGCTTTTTACCGCAGGAACAAGAATATTGCTTGACCCCCAGACGTTTGTTCATTTCTATTTAGTTTCTGAGTGTCGTATTTGGCCATAGAGCTGAGCTCCGCACAACTTCAGATTAGAAATCATAAAGAAACATCGAGAGCTGCGATAAATCTAATGTCAGGCGCCAGTTTTAGATGTTTTATCTTATTTAATCATTTCAATACATTCTATACCGCCTCCTCGCAGGAAAAAAAGAACTAACATTGTCAAGCACCTAATGTATAACCGGCAATGGCAGAACATACTGGCAATCTTATTTTCCAAACATCGTGCGTCTTGAGTATACCCTTAGCTAACTACTAGCCTGGTAGATTACAACGGGCAAGAAGGCCCTGCCCCTGTAAAAAGTAATGAAATTATGTTATTATGATAGACTACGGTAGATAGCGACTGGCTGGTGATTTTAATGGGCGTACTTTGTGACAACGGATGAACAGAAACAGATCAGTCAATGTCTGCGCGTATAATAATCATTATATAATGTTTATTTCGTAAGCACTGTTGCGCCCCGTTAAGTTCACTAGGCAGTTGACATTTATCTCGGATAGTAAGGCATAACTTAGAACACGGCTTCCGTAACTGCCTCGAACGTCTCATTCTTAAAACAGAAAATATTGCGCAAAATCTCGTTCATAAATACCTAACTCTACACAGTACGAAATAGCAATGCGTTATGAAGACCGTCAACATTTTATAACGCTTTCAAGACGTTTATAAATTTTCTTTTTCCTGGAAATGAGCAATTCTACTATAAATTACGGAAGTTCTGGCCTTTATTTTATTATTATTTCTTCAGTCATATTAAAAGCGATAAACTTTTATCTTCTACGGGTCGAACTATCTCCATCGGCACTTCCACAATGGGCATTATTAGTTGCGGAGCGACCGAACGAACATTTTTTTATGAACAGCATAAAAGAATGAAAAACATTTTCCGCCTGAAGCTCAGTTACATATTGCTTGCATACACTGATATTGTCGTACGGTTGTTTTTACTATCATCAGTCGAACGGGTTGCAACATGACGAAAACCCTGTTAGCCCATACGATATAAATTAGCGTGCGAAATATATCAACAAAACGATGGTATTACAACTTGCCTTCCGCATAAATGAGGGCCCTTGCGGGGTGCTCAAATGCGCTTCGTTTATTGGTTGGTTAGATTGGCCAGGCTCTATGGCTTTGTGAGGAACGCCATTGCGAAAGATATCATATTATCATTGTATTTTGGTCTCGATTCCCGCCTTCGCTTGCCCCCGGCTTCTACTTCGTATCTCTCTCTATATCAAAACCCCTCAAAACGAACTCATTGCCCGTTACTGCGTCGGTTCCCTTCGTTTGAGTGCAGCAGGCCAATGTCAGATTTGTAGCACCAGCGGCGTCAAGAGCAAAATTGACAGTACCTACATTGACGTTAGCTTAGACTATGATACCGAATCGGCCTCCACCTCTCTATCACTGCTGCTCGTACTGTCTATGTAGGGTGGCAGGGGTCGACAGATATAAAAATGCGAGACAAAACCTTGCTCACCACAGCCACCGCCATGAGTCAAGAACTAGCAAATGAACGAGCGGGCGCAAGTGTGATTTTAGAGAGCCATCGCCGCCGCCGCTGCGGTCGCTTGCCCCTTGGTAGAAGTATCACAGTCATGCCAAGTGCCGCTTTGAGCAAAGCGACATATCTAACTTTCCTATCGAATTCAATCGACACGACACTGTAGACAGTATTCCCAGTTCAGAAGTGTTGCTTGGCTGGCGACTGGCTGGCTGATTACAACTATCGTCCCGACCGCGCTCCTAACCACGCTTGCCTTCACAGTAAATAGCGCACCGCTTGCTAGCTTTCTGCTCTAGCCGGCAAAAAAAAAACTGGGAAAGAAGCAACCGATGTCGGAAGGGGGCGTTGCCGCCCAAAAGAGAAGGCGGAAAAGGCGCTGCCACTAGCTATCCAAAAAGTCAGGCAGAACAAGTAGAGCTTTACTTCGTCCTCGAGTCGGCCGCCGTAGCCATCGCCACAAGTAGAACCCCGATTCAACGCCGGCGAACGGGCTAGCGGTCGGTAACGTCTGGCTGCCTGCGGAGAGTGGAGCTGCGGCTGAAACCAGAGCAGGGCCAAAACAGGCCCAGCGTTGTAAAAGACGGCTCCGCTCGACTTAAGAAGCGATTACTTATAGCACCCAAGAGGAAGAGACAAGCAAGGCGAAGCGATCGAAGACTAGGGTTGCTGTCTGTTCAGGACGACGACGACGACGACGACGACAACAATGATAATGCTGTTCCCGCCAAATATGCATAAGACTTAGGACTGACTTCCCTGTGTTCTCTTAGAAGATATTGTAGAGCTACGATGGCTAGCGAGCATTAGGTGGCGTTGGTTTCGTGAAGGCAGTTCGACTCGGTTGCTTGATTTCTTCTTGTGCTGGTTTCCCTTAACGTTTTTGCCTCAAAATATATTTTTGGAGATGTTGAATTGTGTTGACAAACGTGGAACTTGAGCGATGTTGCAATGCTACTTCATTCAGATTGCCTTCGTCGACGTGTCGGCCTACCTATCCGAGGGAGGTCGGGCTGTTACGATCGATGCAGCGAAGGCGCTAAAGACGGCTGGAATTTGTCCTAGGGAATCCCATACCTTAAAGCCAGCGATAGTGCAGCAGCAAAATGGCAAGCTCAAAATATCAAATACGACATCTCGGGTAGTAATGTGGTAGTGGCCTTACAATCATAACAGTGACCGCGGATGCTCTTGCCTCATAAATCCACCCATCCGTCTCACCACTTCCCCCCGTATAACGTCTCCTTTTCCCTTCATTTCCTCCTCTGCCTTTATTTTCTCATCATACGAAAAGTGCGGTCCTCTTCCACTGAACCCCTTTTTTTCCCCGCACATTTCCATACCGAAGTCAAGCCGGCAACGTCTAGTCGCTGCCTGGTCGGATAGCTTCGGCAGACTTGTGCTCTGTTAGGCCCTTGGGTTCTATAGTTGCTTTTGTGTGAGCATGTCCGTGTAAGTTTGGTCAATGTGACGATGGAATGGTTGTCGCGGCGAGTAACAGCAACCAACAGACGGCCAGAGTTGGACGGCGCAGGGTTGTCTTGACTAAGTAAAGACGGTCTGACGGAGAGTCTGAGGAACACTGTGATCCACTGTCGCGTTGGCAGTGATGTCACGACCTAAGGAGGAAACGCAACAGATGGAGTAACGCTTGAAAAACATACGACGGACCCGACAATAATGATGATGATGGAGATATGTTGACTGATGCTGGCCATCGCGCGATGTTTGGGAATGATTACGGAACGGCCAGCGGAAAAGGGCGGCCGCTAGGGGCTGGGAACCGAAAGACCAAGTACAGACAGTGCAATGTGGATGTTGTGATGGGAGCATAAAATGAGGTTTTAGTGCCTCTTGACTTTGAAATGTGCAATGCGAGAAGAGTAGAGAAGCGGAAAAGGCTACAAGAGACGAGGCTGCAATGGCGGCAACAGGCGTTTCAGCGAACGAAGCGATACTACCCGCCAATGATGTTCGGTTCAGAAGTAATAGGAGGAGAAAAGATGGGTGACGATGATATAAGCCGACCCGATCCCCAATCCTGTGACCCCATCGCTCCTCGCTTCTGTTCTTAAGCGGTGAATTTCTAAAATGTCAGGACTTACCCCGTTTCGCCGTTTCAATCTTTGCACTCCTCTTACTTAATACATCACAACATTGCGATCAGCATCTCCATAATAATCTACTGGCCCTGGAGATAGCATTTGTGACAGAGACAATGTTTGGCTCAACCGTCTCGACGATCCCTCCCGCTCCCCTAACTGCCAAGGCCGGCATCTGAATGAACTCATATAGGAGTTCATTATATTTACATACATGTATCAGTAGTGGTAACATATCCACTATAGATCGAAGCGAACGAGATGTGCCAAGAAAATGCGAATCAGAGCCAAAACAGACGATATTATGAAGTAGCCCTCACGAAGGCAGCAAAAGCGTTCGCAGTCGCTGTGCTAGCCCTGATATTTCACGAAGGACTGTTCCACAGTATTTCCTGACACCAGCTTTTGCTGCTCGTGCTGTCGCTGTTACTTTCTGACACCACTCCGACACCAGACGCAGGCCGTTTTTCGGCAGCAGCAACACTAGTAACGGCCGACTTCAGTACGGCTGCTAAAGTCGCCGCTGTATTTCAAAACTAACTGTGGTATGGGTGGTCACAGAAGCCTGTGGGGCAATCAGGCAAGACAGCCAGTCAGCCAAAGTAAGCAACGGCCACCCGGCTAGCGTTAAACAGCTAAAGGCAAACGGGTCTTTCACTATTTTTGCGGGTTGTTCTTCGTTGAAAACTTTACAAATACTCGTTTGCGATGGTCGTCGCTAGCGCTATGACTATCATTACCGACGAACCTTTGCACTTCGAACGGTGGTAGTAGAGAAAGACGAAAGGGGGCATGCAGAAGGAAAAAGTAAGATAAGGCAAAGGGAGGAACTGGTGCTATTGTCGCCACGGCCACCGTCACAAGGGCCGTCGCCAGTGACCTACCCGAGTTTTGTGATCAGGGGAAGGAAGGACAAAGCACAGTGGCGTCCATGTA
The DNA here is from genome assembly GCF_002532875.2 of Varroa jacobsoni. Classification (NCBI taxonomy): domain Eukaryota; kingdom Metazoa; phylum Arthropoda; class Arachnida; order Mesostigmata; family Varroidae; genus Varroa; species Varroa jacobsoni. Next base: position 214,058 of record NW_019213887.1, read on the forward strand.
CTCCACCAACACCCAAGCCCCCCGAGCCTCAGCCTGTCGAAACGGCAGCATCATTCCAACAACCCCCGCTGATATCCTGCTAAGCGACAACGGCGGTCCGGCCGGCAGCAGAGCGCGTTTTTTCTCAGTAGTCTACAATCACTATATGACAGACGCCATCTATTTCTTGATGGCACCCCGGCCCATTCCCTCAGTCCCGTTCATCACTAGTCTCGCTACTCTGCTATATCCCGTACTATTATTACTACTAGTTCCCGAGAAGCGACCGACTCTTGCCGCGGGGTTGCATTCCTTACGATGTCTTCAAAAGCTTCGTAAGCCTTTGAGACTAGCGTTTCGCTTGGCCGCCGGTCTCATCCCCATCATGGTGCTACAAACCTCGACAGCCGCGGAACAGCGACAGCGTCAGTCGCAGTGGAAGCCAATGAGAAGCGAATGGGATAGAACCACCAGAAATGATGGGAAGTGGCCCCCGGTGGCTGCACGAAATTAAGCCATGGCCATGGCGGCTCAAGGAAGACTCGGACTCTGACTCCAAAGGACTCGAGTCTCTACGCAAGCAAGAAGTCAACTGTACTGGCTGGATGGCTGGATAGCGACCCTAGCAGAGGGTTGATGTTCTGATGCGGTTCTCCTTAGTCCTCACCCACATAAATCCATCTCCTTCACCTTACTGTAAGGCGCTACCATAACCAGCCAACCTATGTCACCAGTCGGAGGCTACATTTACTCAACTAGGCTGGAACGACCTATCCTCCGTCTTTGCTGCTCAGCTAGCCGCAGACAGTCTATCTTTTCAGTTGTATCCAGTAGCAGCTAGTGGACGCTCGCACGAGACGCGAACGAACGAACGAACAAACAGACCGAAAATGCCCTGGTATTCCCGACGTCAGCAAGATAGTTGTTTAACACAGGAACAATAACGGACTGCTTGCTTCAAGTTCTTTTTAGGCCATATTCTCTCAGCGTAGCTACTCGATCATGTTCTGCACGTGTCCTGGTTATCTTGCCTTTTCCTTCCCCCTCGGCCTTTCGGGAGCCTTCTTCATCTTTACCGCGGTCTGTTTATTTTATCTGGGACAACAGCCAAACAGAGTTGAATAGTCGGGCAATGAAGTCTAGCTATACAGTGCTCACAAGCACTTCGCTTTAGTCAAACGGTAACCGTGGCAGTCGTTTTAGTGGAAAGCTTTTCTCCCTTGCGTAACTTCGGCAGCTTGACCAGACAACAACAGCAAGCAAGCGAGCCAAACGTCAGCGTGCCTTCTTCCAATTGTAGTCGACACGAATGGGCAAATTGATGGGATCTTGCCATGTCGGTTGAAGACAAGACTAGGCATTACCACCTTGCTACAACAGCCAGTAGCTAACCTCTCTTAACTTTAACTTTTGCGAAAATGCTCTACAAAGATACGTGGTTGAGTATGAAGCAGCAATTGCAGCAGTAGCAGCGAAGGATGACGGCTAAGACACCAACTTGTTCAAAGATCAGGTACTCCTTACGCAGCGAGTTGTGCAGAAAATGAGATCGGCATGTTTCGGACCCATGTATAGACGAAAAGCCAAATGCACCCCTGTTAGATGCGACTGATCAATCAGCATCAGTATCCACGTGATGTTGGCATGACATTTTCATTTTCGATGCTCTGCAGAATATACAAAAGGAATAGCGCATACACGCGCACACATAACCGAAGCGCGAGGCAGTTGAGCGAAAATGCTGCGCGTCAAAAACATGCTCAAAGCTCCCCTCGTTTGTTTTTTGCCCACTAAAATTTCCAGTTTAATCGCATGACTGCTAATTTTTCGATATCGAACGAATCAAAAACAAAGCAAAAAACATGAACGACGACGATCCATAGAATACTACTAGATAACTATAGGTAAAAAAACGTAACCGAATATATGACACAATTTCACAAATGCTGCTTCTCAATGTTGGCCTCCCTTGACGCTTTCAGCCCTGGCATTACGAGTGGACTAAAAGCCAAGACAACACATGCCTTCGTATGCATTACAACAAAATAAATCTGCTGCTGTACAAGAACGAGGATACGTTCTTCCACTACTGCACGAATAAGAACAAGAGTACAAGGTTAGGCCACAAACCATAAACCTACTTTTACCTTTCCTCCAGCGCCACTCGTCAGCCTCAGCCGTTCGCTGTTTTCATGCCTTTCGAGCACACAGAACTCCAAGCCCTTGACAGCCGAATCTAGTTTGAGAGACGATTTGCGCTTTTCCTGCTGCTAGCGGTGGCATTTATGCGGCCTTTGGACACAGACGGACGGGCGTCTACGTTCCTCCAAATGACACTGCTCTCCAAAGATTGCGCAGCGATCCGCGAAAAGGAGACTAAAGGCAAAGCGACGATCTGTCGTGTCTTCTAGGAAGTGAGACAGTTCTATCATGTCTTATCGAATCAAAGCCATCCAGAGCGAGGTCGCCATTTGCGGCGATTGCGACGTTTCCTATAAACGTGATGGACCGAATGAAGAAGAAGACCAACGAAAAAAAATAGTGCTGGCGCTAGTAGCAGCATCTCACCTTTTGTTTTTGTCTTTTGATCTGTCCTTTGATCTGTAAATCATAGCTGATCAACCAATGTTCTGCAGGAGTGCTCACAACAATCTCCGATCTCTCCGGATATGTTTGGTTGACTGTCGATCTGTCGTTTACTTGGCTTACTGAACATTAGTTTAGATGACCGTGAAGGTGAAGCTGGCCTCATGCAGGCTAACCATACGTGTTTAACCACAGCAAGGGTCACAATCACTTTGTATATTCGTATAGCATTTACGACAAATTTCGCATTGATGCCCCCCCCTGTAAATACTTTTATTCCGTTTGATTTACTTCTACCACTTCGTATGTTGCAGCCACCTATGAATTAATTCCTCGTTAGTTCTCATCGACGGCTAAAACCACTGCTGTTTTCACTTTTGCCACCGTCATCTCTATAATCATCACAGCTTCCCGGCGAGGGCCTAAAGTCTGCAAACCCCTGTATATGTGCATGTGCATGTAGTTTATCAATTGGTGTGTGCCTTTATAGCTAGCAGCAGCAGCAACACGAGTGGCAGGACTCCCGCTGCAATCATGCGCGAATATCAATGGGATACCTCCACCATCGTTAGCACCGACGCTAAAATTAAGACTATCATGCGCTCACTCGCTGACCGCTCAGCTGACTGGCCAGCCTCCCGGGTAACGCTTTCCGTTTTTGTGCTGTCGATCCCTCTTTCGGTTATCCCAGGATGTCTTTGTTTGTCTAGAACTCGCACAGGAGCATACTATGGCTAAAAGGTTAGAACGGAGTCGAACGGGATTATAGAAGAGGCAAAGGATAACATGGAACGGTAAGAGCTGAGGAATCTGCAGAAGAGCACACGACGGAAGCAGGTGGTAAAATCAGCAGGCCCAAATGCAGCCGAAGACAAGAATTACACGCTAAGCAGTAAAGTGCTGCTGTGCCATGCGCAACGTATCTGCGTAACCACCAGAATAAAGGGGGATAACACAATGTAGAGCGAAGTTGGAACCGGCTATGAAATAAACGTCAAAAAGCAACTCAAGGGCATTCTCGTCGCGGCAATAACACACACGCGAGAAAGGGAGAACAAAAACGAGAGGGGAAAATGCAAAAACAAAGAGAAGCTACGCAAGGAAATGGCCGTGGTCGGACGTGACCAAGAATCCAAAATTCAAATGGTAGGTTATGTATTTTCCTTCCAACTGCTGGTGGCGGTGGGAACATAGCACTCCCAGTTAAGCACGCTCCATTAGCAGCAGCACTAACAACAGCTTCGGCTAGAAATACAGACGTGCTTTATTTCTCCATCTATTTGGTTTTCTATGCCATAAGAAGCAGCAACAGCGGCCAAACCGTTATCTCTGGGAGCAAAGCTGGAATACGACAAATAGAGGCACAGCCGAGTTGACGTTATCCACCTGTTTGCTCTCCTGACGCTTGCTTGTCTGCCTCTCACTATGGCACAAGATCGAACGGCAGAATAATCTGCGCTATTGCCACAAGCAGCAAACGCGCTATCGCCAAGAACACCGCCATAAGCCACAAAGTCGAAGGAAGCCGGCGGTGACTCTTTCGTGCAAATGTGATCACGCCGGACGGAAGCCGACCAACAAGCCGCCATGGCCGATAGCATCAAAGACTATGGCGACATCCTGAAGATACATCGTGACATTGCGACAAGAAAGGCTAGGCGAACGTAGAACATTTAATCTGCGTATCACGCTTGCTTGCGCATTCGTTGCTTGCCCGAATCGGCCAGAAGCAAACTTCTGAAGGGTTTGCTGCTGCTGCACCCGGCTACCAGCAACAACATCGCTAACGACAGAAGAGGTAACAGCGAGGCTACGTCTCCGAAAGGAGTCAGCGCGGAGAAGTTACGTTCCAGACCATCACAAAAGCTACTTCCCCATCTGTCCAGCCAGATTCACGTCGTAATTTTCCTTTTTCAGCCAAATACCTAGCAGCAGCAACAACACTAGTGTCGGCCGCTGGCTATAAGGAAGCAGGCAGGCATGCAGACTCACTGGTTGACTAGCGGACTAGGCTGTCGGACATGCCGAATACTACGGAGCGCTTATCCAGCCAGAGGGTCATTGTGCACTTGATGGTCGCTCGTGTCTTGTGTACAAACGCCTTCACAGTCTGTATCTCTCGCAGCTCTTCTGTCTTTCGCCGGCAGCCGTCAACACCACTGATGCGTACAACAGCCACGCACTAGCATAGCGAGAGTAGAACTGGCTGTAAAGGAGAATCGGTTGCTGCATATGCAGCAGGAGGGTAGATATTTGTGCTGTTGTTGCCATACATTTCTCCGTTCTACTCCTGATGCTAAAGCCGCCGTTAAAACGCGTCGTAGCTTATCGCCGCAGCGGTACCGCTATTCCCTAGGGAGCAGACGCAGCGACGACTTCGGAACAACTGTGCGAATGGCTTGCTGTCTCTCTGACCAGCTAAATTCGATAGAGGTTCCGGTGACGACCGTCGCCACAGAGCAGCCGCAAAGCTTGTCCGATCACTCTCAGGGATGGACGATCTCAAGAACCCTTCCTAAGCAAGCAAAGCGAATCTCTAATCTTGCTAGCAAACCCGTGTGTACTCTCAGGACATTACAGAGTATCCAAAACCCGTACAGTTTTATCATTTGGACTAGTGAGCCCAACAGCTACACGATCGCGTGTGAATTTGGAGGCACTAGCAGCAGGCAAGATTCAGAAAAGCCTTGTGCCTTAAGCCATGCCTCTTGTCGAACGAACCAGCGTAGCATGACCGACACGGTTCCGACAGAAAGACGGCATTTGACAGCAAAATTTCGTTAAGGTTCTGTCTGTGTGTCTTGCCTCGCGTCTCGTTTATCTTTCTTTGCCGCTCACGTTCCCCTGCTCGTTCTGGGTGGTTCGAGTCTCTGGCCTTGATTTGTGCTGTTGTAACCGCTGGTCGTCCTGCCTTTTACTTTTTGGCAACTTCATATCCTTTTCGGCTCCTGTTTTGTGCCCTCTTTAGCTTTGGAATTATACTTCTGTCGCTACTGCAAGCGCGCCTTCTCGGCTGCTGCTGCCCTCGTCGCCTATTCGTCTGTATCGCTCAAAAGGAGCACGGTCAGTGTTTTTGTGGTGTGCCACCCTCCGTCGGACGATAATGTGATGGCTAGCCGGCCGGCCTTTACAGTCGACGACCCCCGATGACTTCGTCGACCATTCTTCGCCATGGCAGTAGCAGCCCTGAAGGCTTGGCTGCCCCTGGTGGCCTCCTCACCACTTAGCGAGGTTGTCCGTGTATCAGCCTCCCAACCTCCTTCTCTCGCTCTCACTTTCTCCCTTTCCTTTCGTGGGCCTTCCTTTCGTAGCCTTTTACATCCTTCTGCGCTCCTTGCGGCCTCCAGAAGCCGCTTTCCCGAATTTTTCCCCATGGAGCATAAAACCCCTGTCACCCTCAGAAGCCTCAACAGCCTCAAATCCCATTCACCCGAAAAGCGGAAGTCTAAATGGATCTGCTCATTTTCAAAGTCAAGGAGGTCATGGCTCAGTTCCGGCCAACGAAGCAATGTAGCTGGCTTGCTGCCACTGAAGGCGGATCAGGATCATCAAAAAGGGACTGTGTCCTCCACTACGGGACTGCTAGGCACCCAAGGCAAGAACTGTTTGGCTTGGCGGCCTAATGGCTTGGCTTTCGGATCTATGCACTGAGCTGGTCTGTATTACACTACTACCGATTTCGTTTCTCTTCTAGCCAGCGCCACTGAATCGCCAGATTTTGGTCCTATCCAATCACAGCAGAAACACGGGCCGGAGAGCTAGTCAAGACCATCCTCAACAGGAATGGCGGCTGTGGATGAGAGCAGGGGGATTCGGAGCCGATGGGCCGCTGCTGGCGGCGGCTTCAGGAGCCACACTCATGTCTCTTTTCTCTTTCTGTATGCAGTACTTCCTTTTTTCGTGCTTAACCCCGTTATTTCCAAGCCCGCTTTTTCGAGATCAGTTCGTCGGTGGGTCCAAATGAGAAGGCTGAAGATAAACCGGCTGCTATTAGCGGACAGCAGCGGTAGTATGTAGCAATGGCAGTAGCAACGCCCTTGCAAGCAATGCTGTGCCGAAACTACTTTGGCTGGTGAGGGCTTAGTCTTGTGGTGACGCTCTTCACATGGGCAGTGCTTGGGTCAGTGGCGGGAGCTCACCAATCCCGCCGCGATCACGGCCACAACCACTGCTGTGATTATCATCACTGCTGCCGCTGCCACCACTATACGGTTTGTGGCTTATGTACTAAAATCGTGCTTCTGCGCCGCCCCCAACTGCTGACTATTCAGCTGCGGAGTTCATAGCGTCTCGTGAATAATTCGGCTCGTTTGTATCCTATTCGGTCCTTCCAGCCTGTCGGCCCCGCAAACCTGCCACCACGGGAGAGGAGCGGGCAGCAAGCAACCGCTCTTGGGATGCCTTGGCGTCTCACGAATGAGGTAGTAGCAGCAGTTTCAGGAGAGAGTGCGCATACTTTTTCTTGCGTTCTATCTTTTTCTTTTCCTTAGTCTGTTTCCACCTCTTCCAGAACGTTTCCTTTTTTCTCCGCCCATTTCTACTCGCTACTACTCGTTTGTTGTAGCGGCAGTAGAATTCAGAGCGGCGCCTCACGTACCAAAGAGCGCAGATAACTCCTAGTACATTTAAGTACGGCATGGCAAGGCATGCTAACGCGGACACGAGGCAAGAAAAGGGAGGGGGGCTTTTACGTGGCGGAGCAGAGAGACAAGCGAGCGCAACTAGGACAAAGCGAAGCGGCAGCGCAGCTAGCTGTTGTGCAGTGCCCTCATTTTCTGTGGAAGTAGCTTTGAATCCATTTGAATCCTTCCCGCATCAAAAAAGGCAACTTATTCTTCGGCGCGGTTTCCCCTTCTCGGTGTCGGCATTTTTTTCTTTGCCCCGTCTCACTTCGCCTCCTATGTCTTACGTCAGTGCCATCCCATGAGAGAGACATATGGCAAAGATGAAAAAGGCAAAGAATAAGCGGAATGACTACCAAAACAACATCGCGTCCATAATGACGACAACGAAGGCGAGGACAAAGGCAATGGTGCGGCCAATGAGAGGCGGATCTGGCGGCGCCATCGCGCGTGATGTACTCGGAACAGGAGCAGTACCGGCAGAAGAAGCAACTGGAGACACACTGCATACTAGAATCGCACGTCGGCCGTTCGTTCTTGCAAGCTGGTTCCGAAAGAAAGTAATTACAGCACTGCACCGGCTCTTGCAAGTAAGCCCGGATACTACTTTTGAAACAAACCACAACAGGAACAGGACGAGCTCGTTCGTATGCGCATTGAAGTTGAATATAACGGGGACATTGTACCCGTACGATCACCGCCGGTCCTTACAATCAAAGGAGTGTTGCAGTCGCAAATAACTGAAAGAAGTCGTTGTGCTTGTTTTCGTGATTGATTATATGAGTTTTTATACGTATGAATCGAACTATACGTCTTTGCATTCCAAGATAAATGAATAAACAATTCATTGTACAAATAGCCAGCTGTATAAACACCAGCATCGGAGCCAGCCCAATGTATATGATTCTCGTAATGCGAGATGCATACTGATCTATCGATGGCGTATTCGTCAATAGCCGTATTTTGCTTCCAATATGCAAATGCGTTTTGCCTCTACTGTAACTGCAAAAATACAAACATCTCTTTAGACTTGTGGGTTTGAGCGTACGTATGGCTTGAGAATTTCAAAAATCCGCAACACAAGCAGAATATGACGAACAGGACTGACGCCAGCGCCACGGACGAGGCGGATAGAGTTGAAATGATGCCTTTGTCACACTTCAGTTCGGACCTTCCATTCCCGTCCGTGTCGGTCAATGTGCTGGGTTTTCCAGCGGCTGCTTCCGTCGCCCCCGGGTTCATTGCTTTCGTTTACTCTCAGCGCATAGCAGATAACGACGTCTTTCTGTCTGTCCGTTCCTTTTTTGTCCGGAGGCGAGTCTTGTCCAAATAGATGACAGTATCGTTCCTTTTCCGCTGCCTGCCACCAACGACTCACGAGAGGGACTGAGCAAGTAAAAGGAGCTAGTGCCACCTACCGCTCAGCCGTGTCTCCGCCTACGACTTCTTAACCCCACTATGCCACTCGTCCATAGGCCCTTACCTCCCACAACTTCTTTGTGAGACCGCTTCTATGAACAGTGCCAAATCGCCGTTTTCTTCACGCCCTTTATTTTGCACTCTTCTCTTGGCGAAGTATAGTGTGCTAGTTTCATACACCAACCGTCTGTTCCTCTATCTCAACAGCAGCAACTAGGGATCAGCGACTAGTAAGCCAGAAAAAGCGGCTATTCGCACAGCGTAGTTGGCGCTTCAGAACAACCGCTCTGGTCCTGCCGCAGATATGGGTTTGCAAACCTGTACACGATGGTCGGCAGACTGTCCACTATTACGGCGATGCTAGAGCGCTCCCGAGTTGAAGAAAATCCTCTCACTTGTCGTTTATTTATAATGCCTTCGCTTCGCTTTATCTTGTGGTAGTCGCTTTCTTGCCTCGCTCGCTTGTGCTGAGGCAGTCGGCATCAATGACCGCAAGCATTACCAAGGACCGCTGTGACTGTATGGCCGTACCTAAAGATGACTGCCACTGTGTTGCGCTCAACAGACCGCCGAAGGCAAGCGCAATGGAAGATAGCAGAAAAGACACAAACTTGAGGTGGTCAAAAGCAAAGACGACCCAAAGAAAGCCCAGGCCTAAAGATGACTTGAGTAGCTAGCAGGCCGGACTCAGCATATAACTGCGCTTGTACAAGACATCATTACACGTCTTTTCCTTCTTACTCATTTGATGTGTAGATCTGTTGACGGGGCCTGGTTCCTGCCGCTATTTTCTGAGCAGTGCTACTTATACAGGTGAAATGCCGTGGACAGGCACGTTATATAATGTGTTGGCTACAGTAGGCTAGTGATGACCATTTGCCAGAGGCCACTAAAAGAAAAACGGAGTTCGAACGGATGTTTGTTCTTCGGACATACCAAATGAGAGAGCGAATAAGAAGCATATAGAGATCTGTTTTGTCCTACAAAGCACCAGGCAGTGCTTACAAATGTTTCTGCTCACTTCACGCAAACAATGTAAAATCGGAGCGTTAAAAAAAAGGAGCCTTACCGCTTGCAAGGATAAGGTTGCATTGTTTTTCTAGCAAGTCTTAATCCGAAAATGTCTGTTTCGTAATACGTCTTACAGAGAAATATGTGTCTTTACTTATTCACGCTAGACTGAATCAATTAGCGGTTATATACATGGGTATTCGGTTAGCCATTTCATATGGTCAACTTGTGACCATAGGGGAACGATATGCCCGGGGAGACTGAGCACATCACGGTGATGTATGACGGCAGCACTCGAGCTGAAAGCAAGAGCAGACCATCGCAGTTTCAGTACTGGGGCTCTATGACCAATTCCTTAAAAACGATGAGTCCCGCTTAGTATCAATAGAAAAAGTCTTGCGACAGCTAAGAGCAATGCTTCTTCTTTTTCTTTGGCACCGATATTGGGCATCCAACACTGCCCCTTGTGCCCGTAACACGCGAAAAGTATAGCAGCCATTATCCTGCTGCAGGCCTTTTCACGTTTGACTATAGACCTATAGGATTCTGTTATTCTTCACCGTAACTACTGTCCCCAGAAGGCATCACAGGATGACCCTTCCACTACAAGAGAAATCCCGTGAATTGTCCGCGTCTGACGGCTTGACGTATATGCTTGGTCACCTGGATTGGTTCCGTCGTTTTTTATGCTAGTTGCACATAAATGTAGCCAATATATTAAGGTTGTATGAGGACCGGTATTTGCACTTTGTCTAACCTACTATTATATAGAACTATTAGAGCTATCGACATGGCATGCATCAAATCATAGTCGAGTGACCTCTACACCAGAGAAATTTCCTCTCGAAATTCCCCGCTACTTTTTTTTTCTTATAGAGTAAATCTATTTTGAGTAAATATACATATTATGAAACACTTTTCTCATGTCTTTCTACAAAGCTGAAAGCGCTAGATTTCATCAGAGCGGGTTCGTTTTCCTCTGCTCTTCCGTTTATCTAGCTGCAAAACCCGTTCTTGGAAAATTCCCACAACTGATATGGTTCCTTAGCTTTCCTAGCTTCTTATTATCTGTCTGTAATCGGCAAACCCAGTCGTATGTGATGTCTCATAACGGCGTATCCTTAGTAAGTAGTCTGTCGAACCACGCTCTGTGATTTTTCATCTAAACAGCATTGCCGCACTGATTGTTCTAACGAACGCCGGTGTACAAAATACGACAATGTAATATTATAGTGCCTCACGTACTCTCCGCCAGACATCGCTTCTGCACACTTGACACGCGTGCTGCTTTTCTATGTATTCACAGGTCTCCAACTAACACTGTTCAGTAATTACGATAACTTCAATTATTTAAACGCTTGCAGCCTGTGCTTGCCACACACCCAACCGGTATTTAAAGAGTTGCTACAACTCATATTAGACAATACAAAGTGTAGGTGGAAGGAACAGCAAGACCATAAGCCAATAAAAAGCAACAACAGGCGTTAGATCAACGAAAGGGAGAAGGACGAACCAGCGGACAAACGAGAACGTTCGACGCTGAATGTTTCAAACAGAGAACAAACTCCATGATTCTTTTCCTCCACTCGCATTGGTGTTTGGTTTTTGAAGTGTTTTGAGTGAGTGAAGACTTTTGAACAAAAAAGGCGTCGGCACCCCTCGATCGTTGCAGGTTACATAGTTCACAGTGGCGTAGATAATATAACGGAAAGGCAGCAGCAGCAGCAACGGCAAAAAGCACCAGCAATGTAGTGAGGCCTTCTGCCGCCCCAGGCTATAGAAGCATCAAGACCCATTCGCAGAAACTGATACTGCTCCGCAACGCCCTCTCTTTTTCTCCGGCCCCATTCGCTTCGTCTGCCCGCCCTCCTATTAGCAGCTTGTTCCTCGTTCGATGCCTTGGGTCATGGAACTCGACGGCCAGTAAGCGCAGCAGAAGTACAGCCAATGAATTGTTCGTTCATGTTGGATGGCAGTTGTGGTCCAATGGGTTGGATCGAGATGCAGGCAGTTAAGTGTGAGTGAAGGAAAAGTCGCACCTCGGTGACATCTTTTTTTTTTTTTTTTCGCTTCGTTTCTCTACAGTCTTCTCGGCCTTTTCAACCCTCGGTTCTGTCACTACCGCGGCTGCAGTTACTACACCTACTACATCTTCGAACGTTGCTGTTGGTCCTGCTGTATGTTGTACGGTATCCGTTGTAACGGCAAGTTTCAGCTAGCAAACAGAACTCTGTCCGTCTGTCCTTTAGGTAGAAGGCCAACGCCAGTCCAGACGAGCCTTTCGCTGCCCTGCGAACAGAGTAAGGCGCAAGTAAACGAGCTGTTAGCAGGACAGGCCACCAACTAACGGGCTGCCAGGGGGCCAATTGTTGGCCAGCCAGTCTATCTTATATTGGCTACCCAGGTCGATCAGTTGCTGATTGCCTCCCAATCAGCTGATTCTCACACACCGAACCCCTGTTACTCCTTTATTGTAAAAAGAGGCAGTAGGGACAGACCTAGTGGAGGTTTGAAGGCCAGTAGGCAAGTTTACAGCAGGCTTGGCTCTTACAGTGCAAATTCGTCGAATGGTGGTGGTCCATATAGTAAAGGTTAGGCAAGTCACGGGCCTAGTTGTTACCTCGGCTTGGCCCGGCCTACCGAGAGATCAGTGGGTGACCGATTAACCGTCTGATCAACCAGCTGACCTGGGTCTTCCTAAAACTGTGTCGATGAAGAACCTAATTCGCGAATTAGATTTAAATGCAAAACAGCCAAGGAATTACACGTACAGAACAAAGATCAAGATATCGAAGACCAAACGAACGGTCAAAGCGATTCACTTCCAATCAAAGACGTTCTCTGAAATGTTCCTAGCTGTTACCGCCAACCATTGCATTATCTGCCCGGCGGTGTAATATAAAAAGAAAGATAAAAGAAGTTGTTTTTGCCCTTTGCCAGAATCCTTCTAATTCTAAAACAACTGTTTCATTCCTTCAGCCTTCGCGCCGCAATCCACGACAGAAGCCACTTATATTATAGCTCCTCCAACGCGCACTCCCTCCACTCAAGTGTTTTTTGATTTATATTTTATCGTCGTTGGAAAGGTGTTATTCTGATTCAATATCAGGCGCACCCATTTTACTTATGTGTACAGATTCTTGTGTAAAAAGCGGAAATAATATCGTGTACGTACGGAGGTCGTTATCAAGAAAATATTCAGCACGAGAGGCACAAATTGCAGCGAAGTTCAAAAAACAATAATAAGATAGACAAGATCATCAATAACAAACTCATGACATCATTACAAAAATAGCCTTCCTAGATATGTCACAGTTGGAGAGATGTTCCTGGCGGACGTTACTACTACCTTAGAGAAAGGCAACCAATAGTGGGTAAACATGAACTAACTCATTACTAAGCCTGTGATTTTTACTAAATAGTCGTAGTATAATAGTCAAATAGATAACTTGCGAGTTATTTCGGCCTTCTTCTGCCGGTCCCTATTTTTCTCACTTGCAAACTTCTATTTCTTTCTCATGACTTGTTATAGTCTCAATGTGATGACTCTGTTGAGCACTGCAGCATAGTAAAGCCGAGTGAAGAGGAAAAGGAGCTGCCTTCCTCTAATCAAGCCAGCGGCCATGCCTCGGTTCCCCTTCACAAAGTCTTCTAGCAAAGCAGAAGATCACGCGTGTGCCTGTAGAGTGACTTCGGCCCAGCGATCTCCTAACGACTTGACAATACACAGCAGCTTGTTTCGCATGTGGCCTTTTTCAAAAAGATAGCTGTACCTATACCTGGGTTTGTGAAAGTACGTGACAATTCCATCATCCGTTGCACTAACTCTCATAGTACCTCTAACGCTGTCATGCATTCGGGCGGGGGGTAAAATCACACGCTGGTCGAATCGGCTGCGCCACTGCTACCAACAAAGACTCCGTTCCTTCGATCTCTTTTAGTTTTCTCTGATTTGTTAGTTGCTTCAAATAACAAATGCAGGAAAATGATTCGAGAGACAGCTTTAGTGGAATTTTCCACGGGATCATCGGCGTTTCTCCGACCGACAACGTCGTCCCGCGTCGCGGCCATGCAGTGCCCCGGCTGTTCCAGAAAAGAAAGGTAGTGCCGCGAGGGTGGCAGCCAAAGCCAGGGAGCTAGAGGGTCAGTCAGAAACATAGGGGACAAGCTAATTATGGGATTCATTAAGGCGCGTGCGGAAAGGCCGCACCGACTCGTCCCGACAAGACCGTAACAAAGTACTGCACCAGCATAGTCCATCCCGTAGCGCCTCTGATTTCCCCTAGTGTTATAGCTTAGGCCAAACTCCAATGGTGGCAGCAGGTCCGACTCATCTCTCAAGGGCGAACCAGGAATAGCGGACAGCCTCCCTAGCGGAGAGGCCGACTTAGATGAGGACTCCGTCAGCTGGACGCAGCTCGATGCTACCGCTGCCGCTCGATACAAGCAAATGTCGTCTTTGAAGTTGTTAAGCGCAGTTTTCACCAGCGGCCAGTAGCCCTAACTCTTTGCGCTAGCATTCTGTAGCAGCAGTACGATACTGATGCGCCACACTCTATGATGTTGCAGCAATCGTCGCAGTAGCTGTGGTGATAGTAGCAATAGTACGTTAGTAGCCGTTGGCGTCTCCGCTCACTTAGACCCGACCTGCCTCGACTCACGGTCGCCATGCGGGTGAGAAACGAAGTCCTCTGCTTTCGACAAACCGGACGACGGGCTCACCGCGACAGCAAAGAAACAATGACGAGACCGGATAATGAATTAGGGGTGTACGCGGGCATATAGGGCGGGATCATCATGACCTGTCTGTTACTTCGCCCTATTTCGATTGTTGGCGCAAAGCGTTCACATGAGAACAACTGTTACATCCTCATCTAGTTGGCGAAAAGGAGACGAGGAAGAATACACAGCCCTGTGCTTTCTAAGCTGCCTGCACCTTCAACGCCTGACTGACTGACGTCCATCTCTAGATTGTGTATGTATACACTTATATAAGTGCACCTGCAGGTATGTCTTCGCACGCAGTGCGGGTTACACTACAGTAATTTCTTTGCTTTATATTTGTGTTTGCGACGGATATGGCGACATCTGTCTAGCTTCCGAGTCGCTTGACTATTTACTCTGAGTGTCTCCGAGGCACCAAAGGTAACACCGAGGGTGTGACCCTAACCCCCAATTTTAGCCTGATGCCATTTGTTTACGCATACGTAGATGGTGGTAGTGGGTGGCCGTCGGGCATCTGAAGTAGCGAAGGCGTTGAGTGGTAGCCGGCGAAACTGCTGGCGTACTGGAGCAATGGGTAGAATGAGCGCTGAATCCTTTTTGGAAAAAGTAAGGGCGGACTTCAAAATATGCATAAGGCAGCAGGAAAGCAAGAAAGGATTGGCAGAGGCGAGACGTGGCCGATGCACTGGGCCAATAGGGAAATGGCCTTTGTCAGCTTCAGATGCCGTAGCCAGGTGTACCCGGTTTTTGCCAAAGTCATATTCATGTGCCATATTAAGCCGTTACCGTCGAACAGTTAAGGCCCGAGGAAAACTCCTGAACGTTTCCGACAGGCAAAATTGACTGACGGTAACTGTTCACACATCCGAATAACATAGGTTAGAACAGGGGATGATCGAGCAAGAGGTGTATCTATTGATTGCGATAAACGTGACGGGTGACACCTGAACTTGCGCGAATTGTCTCGTGCAGTACTTATTTGCTTACATTTATTATTATTACTATTTCACTGGGTGAATCTACAAGAAGGCAAATAGCGGCCTCCGATAGTGCACTTCATGTCCTTTCAGTGTAGGGCAGTAGGCTAGAAAGAAGAGGCCACTCTATCCTCATCTCTCCCGAACTTCTCCGTGCAAAGCACAAAAAGGGGATGATGGCCAGTCTTAATGGCTAAGGCAAGCAGCATCAGCTATATCTCATGCAGAAGCAGCAGCTGCAGCAGTAACCGACTAACCGGCTGCTTTATCCGGAAACGGAAATGCGTGCAGACGAAGCGGGCAGGGAGGGAACAGAATCTTTCTGGCAGCCTGCTGTAGCGGCAACGAATTCACCAGCAGCAGTAGCAGCAAAGGAATGAGTGTCAGGGACCAAAGAGCATAAGCGGAGATGAAAGGGTCAAGCAGTTGGGGCACAGTTGGTCGAAGAGGAACAAATCAAACGCCAGTAGTAGCAGTGAATGCATGAAGGATTATAAGAGAGGAAAGCGAGAAAGAAGAGCGACTGAGAAAGGGAAGAGGGAAAAAGGAAGAAGATGAGAGTAGAAGGAGTGAGGCAACGATGCAGGAGTAAGCGAAGTGTGACGAGTGGTGAGAAACCAGCAGGAAATAAGAGGTCGGTTCGTCCGACTGCGTAAGTCATGAAAGACTGCTTCTGCTCTGCTCTGTTGAAGTAGATTGTCTGGTGTCGTGCCATATCATTTATCTGGCGACTACTTTTACAGCCGCCGCTACCTGAATGGCAACGTTAAGGGCATAACCCCAAATTGTTGGAGCCCGACCCTACCGAATTCCAACGGGCTTATGCGCTTGAGCAATAGTCGCGCAGACTCTGTGGTACTGGTAATTGTAAGCCTTTAAACTATTAAAGTTATAGAGGAATTAAGAAGCCAATGCTCGGCCTAGTAAAACGTTGACAGATCTAGCTGACAAGTAATACTAAACTGTAAAATGTTGGATTGCGTGTTTGATCCACAGATTCATCGATGCCGTGTCAGATAAATGAGGTTGATCCATTGTGGACGGTATCCGTTGTCAGCGGGAAGGGGGGCAGTATATAGATGATTGCCGATATTATTAAGAATATCAAGAGGTAGAACTGGTAGCTTCCTCATGCTCGCCGACGGCAGCAGTATTGATTCAGCTTTTACTGTAAACTTTTTGGCCCACGCCGGATCCAAGCACCAAAAGCGTTTCACTACACAATCATTTCTCCTCGAGATTATCGCCATGTTCGTCTTCAACATCGCGGCCATCGGTGGCTGAGCCGTTCGAACTTGCCAGCATGCGGGTGGCTAAGTTGCGTTTGACTGCTCTTCTTTTTATTCCATCTTCGTTCATCCCTTAGCTGTACAGCCGAACCGTGCGCTTAGCAGTAGGACTCGGCTGAGTTGGCTAGAATGGTTCGGTTGGTAGGCCCTAGCTCCCCTTTCCGCCGTCTTTCACTCGTTTTCCATTCGACGCTCCAGTTCTTTGCGTGACTGCTCCATGGATCATGGCCACGGCTCCACGGCCATCGTAAAAGAACTTTCAAGGGTGGACGAAGCGAAATCGGCCGAGTTTATGTTTCAGGAAGGACGAGGACATTTCAGAACGACGGGGATGTCAGCGACGAAAGCGGCATAGCTAAAGTAAATCCAAGGAAGCGTACTGTCCAGTGGGCGTGGCTAGCCCCTATCGTTAGATCGTCGCTTCGTAGCCTCTTCGTGGCTCGGGGCCAAAGACGTCAAAAGAAAGGACATCAACGAGCGAAGCTGGAGGGGGCCAAAGAAAAAAAACAACGAAAGGGCAAAGAAAGAAGAAGAAATTCGATCGTTTCAAGGGGTCATCCCCGTCTGCCCGCTGCCTCCCTGTCTGGTCTGTCTACAAAGGAATTTTAAAGGCCTTTTGGGTTTCTTTTGCCGCCAGGACTCGCTAGCTCGCTAGATAGACGGTAACGAGCATTCTCAGGAGGCACTATTCGGAAGAAGGATATGCAGTGCGCAAAAAACATGGACGGAAAAAAGGGGTACACTGGAGGGGCTCCTGGCTATAGAAGAGTAGGATAGAACGTTGGCAATGAAAACGCGCTACGCTCAACGGGGAAGGAACTTCAAGGGATTGAGAATGGAGACGGTAGGAGAAGCATGTCACAGAAGCTTCTCTGGGTGGATAGGTCTCTCCTGCACCGGTCTTTTCGGACTTCCAGCCGCGATTTTTACTCGTTTCCTACCCCTTTGGATTCCCTATACACGCATGGGCTAGGACAGCAAAACACTTTTTGCTTGGACAGAGATTGCCAGCGTCGCCAAGCAGGGGGAGAAGGCACGAGACATACAAAACTGCACGAAGAAAAAAGTGGCAGACCCCTTGTAAGGAAAACGAGACTGCATAATGGGCATTCAGTGTTCGTGGCATACCCGTCTTCTTTTTTCACCCGCGTTAACTAGTGCGGTGGGGAGAAAAGACTCCTTTGCAACTGGCTTTTGTGGTGTCCTAAAGACAGGAGGAAGACGGCACGAGACACAACAAGAAGCCATTGACGTCATCATCGTTGTTTTCGGGCCTCTAGGCTAACACCGACGTGCTAAGCACTAAGCACCGACCAGCAAATCCTAGATGATATGCGATCCGCAGAAATATTAGGGGTAAAAGCCCCCGAGAACAGCCAGCGAAAAAAAGTGTATTATTTTAATAATGATAATTTATAGCGCTATTGTGGTTCACACAGAGTCGCAGCATAAAGCGCCAATGGGGCGGCAGTGCGCACGCGGTTAGTGCGTGTGCAGCCATTGCAGTGGTTACCGCTGCTGTAAACGCAACTATCACTGCTGCAGCTCAATAGCTCTCTTTTTCGTTGGTCGCCAAGCGCTTCGGCAAAGGGATAGCTGGCAGATAGTCATCAGCGGCGTCTTGGAGAAAACAATGTGTGAAGCAAGCTTTGTTAGCGGTTTAACAATTAGCAGCAGAGAAAGAGTAGCGGGAGAGCAAAAAGCTGTTTGGAGCTAGACACTGATATTGAAGCAAGCAGTTGTGGAACGCCCTCCAGAAATGCTACTGACAGAGCAAAGAAGCAACGAAAACTCCGCGAACAAACAGGCCTGGGTTTCCCCCAGAGGCGAAAATCCCTTACTAGAAATTCAAAGCGCCGGTTAGGCAAACCAACTGACGAACGACCGAACGCTTCAATCACACAAAACGCGAAAATAATATAAGACCGAGGAAAAGACCCGCGCGGTGTATGGCGATGAGAGAAAGTAAGATAGGCAACCAGCTAGATAGAGCGCGAAAACAAGAGGGAGACTAGCGAGAGTTTTGAGAGAATGGGGCCAGGGGTTTGATCGTGGGTGAACGATACGCAGCTCACAAACTGAAAGCCAGTGGGGCTTGATGAGATACACCAACATTAAGGGTCGCTTACGACAGCAACCGCCGTCGCTGGTACTACACGCCCGATAGAACGACGCTTGCCCTGTTTCGTACAACCGTTGTCGCTCACGTCGCCGATGTAAAAACGCGTCGCAGAAGGCACGCCCGTCATTCCGCTAGAACAAGCTTCGCTACCGCCGCCGATCAAGAAACTTACAGAGGCGGCAAAAGATCGCTTGCGCATTTGGCAAACAGACTATGTAGGCCCCTCTTGCATTGTGGTATGAAAAAATAGAAGGGCTTTGTTTAGATTCAAACTAGGGCTGTGCTCTATTCTGATGGCATCTTTTTATAATTGGTGTACATGCGTGTGCTGAAACGAGGCCGAGATATTTGTTTTCTTAGCTTTTCTTACCGTTTTTTTGTTGTACTAGCATGCTTGGTGGAGTAATTACTAGCGAGTGCTAACTAGCAGTTCTCGGCGCACTTAAGTGCGGACATAGATCAACAAAATTAGAAGTGTCTAAGCACTTAACCTGATCGTCGGTAAGTTCGGGTCTCACTCACCTAATACCCAGCAGTAAAACTAGCGATAAAAGCACCAGAATATGTTTACTATGTAAACTCGACTTTCAAAGCCTGCTAAAAATAATGTCCGTTTTGCTGCTAATGCTACTGTTGCTGACACCTCTCTATTACTCTTTCAGTCGTTCACGTACCAAAACACGCGTTTTCTACAAAGCTAGGGAGCTTTCTTTCGCTTCAGGGGCATATTATCCGTCTTTCTTGATATCTTCTCCATATAAGGGTGCCAACACCGCACGATCATAATCTCATCAATTAAAAGTCAGTTCAGTGGTTAACCTGGGTATACGAAGAATATGCGCCGTGCAGTACGAGCTTCACCACTCTTCACCATTCTCTGAATTCTCAACAACAACACTACCCAAAAACAATTTGAAGATTGGGGTTGAAAATGACAGAACCTGAATGAAAGACACAGATATGAGTCAAGTTCGGTAGTCGGAAATCAGAACGGAGTAGTGTAATCTTGTTGGCGTTCAAACGTATGGATAAACAACCGACAGAACCCCCTATAAGGAGTGGACAGATAGATGGGTTTGCATCCAAAGAAAATTGCACAACAACCATCTGTAAACACTGCTTGCGATTGGTGGGATACGTGGGGCAAAAGGGACTCAGTTGTTGCTACTGATGCTACAAGTCAATACTATTATAATAACGTAGTAGCTGGCCCACTCTGGAATGAACTACCTGAATTGAAGTCACCGATATATTCAACATTTCTTTTTTCAGAAAAAGGCGCTTCTTCTCGCTTAGCAAACGCACCAATAAGCATAAAGCTCTCACTTAAGTGAGTACATGCGACGACTTAAATAATAGAACGTATACATATAAAATGGAGGTAACAGCCATGTCTGTGTGTATGCTAGTTTCTTCCGCATTTTCATAAAGAAAGTAAACTAGAAATCAACAAGATCCGCCGACTGTTAGGTGGGTGAATCGTACATATCATACAAAACAAATACCGACCTAGAACTTTGGTGTACCCATGTTTGTGCTGTATATCTGCTCGAAAATGGTTCCGTGTGCTGACTAGGTAGACGTCACCGACCATATTAGGCTTGTTGTACGACCACCCGTTTATACATGGCCGCGATCTTGCGTAAAGCGAGATGTTGAGAGCACGTTCACTGGCAATGCTTGCAGTTAGTGGCACACTATTGCAAGATATGGCGTGTGTAGGACTATGTCCTGCGTATATGGGTTCCGCAAGCCCATAGAGAAATGGTCGACATGAGCGAAGCCCGTATCGTGTAAACAGGGAAAGCAGGTCGCTAGCTGGCTACGAGTTAGTTTCCTTTTGATGATGGAAAGTAGACAACGATGATGACGACGCTTCGTGAGACCTACCATCTTCCGTCGCTCGTCCCGTTTTCCGCGTCAACTAACCTTCACGAGCCGCGTCCATCGGGTAGCTCTATTATACCGAGGGGCAGGGAGCTGAGGCCTTGTAGCAGTAGTAGCTTCATCCCACTGTCCCGACCCGACCGTGACCCAACCAAGCACCCGAAACGCCTTGTCACTATTCTGCCACTCGTTGTCTATCGTTGCTGAGTACTCAACTTTACTTCCTCAAGTCACCGCGCAGCCTGACAGATACCCATCTACCTTGTCTCGTTATGCGTACTGCATCTAATATCTCTACTGCGTTACCCTCGGGCGCTGAAACAGTCTCATAGTTGTCTCGTGTGTTAGTGGCAAAAATGCCGGCCGCAGCTAGTCCTTTTCTTGCTATTACGACCCCGCTACTCGACTACTACGCCGGTACTGGCACTAGTACAATGGTTCCGTTACCATTTGGCAGGAAGAGCCTAAAGAACGCGATGAGGTAGGTGATGGCAGTGAGGTTGACTCTCTGGGCTGCATAAGTCGAGGCGCTAACCAGTGTCAACTGGATGTTGGCACGCCTGCCACTGAGTTTTTCTCTCTCTTTCCTCCCTTTATTCCGCCAAGCCTCGACCGATGCAGGGTCTCCAGGGATTCCCTTCATCTATCCCCGCCCCGTCCATCACGAGCGATTGCGAGATCTATATGCCTCCATTCTTCAGTGTGCAAGCCATGTGTCAGTTACCTAGAAGCTTTTACTCTTTAGCCTTCCTACAAGTGTTACTGTTCGTTTCTTCGCTTAACTGTGCCTTTTCCTTCTTTAACGGCAGAACATAAAAGTCAGTCCTCATCTCCATCCTCGGTGACACGCGAAACGACTGTGAGCCACCGAGCAAGTTGCTTGGCGCGCCTGAACTTACTACGACCGCGCGACCTACGCCAAGCGTAAAAAGTAAGCAAAAATGGCATATTGAAAGATAGGGAAAGGGTCTAAGGCGTTAGGCAGAGAAAAAGAAGAGAAACCGGAAGTAGCAGGGGGAAAAGTGGACAAAGTCACCGCCACAGCGGCAGAGCTGTTATCGCGAAGGATGTGGCCAGAATCACGATGGATACGGATCCCTCGCCCTTCCGTGAACACATTTTGATTGCGGAAAGCTTCGGATAATCAAATGGTTAGAGAGCGCTTCAGGGATGCCTATCATACTATAATGTTCAGACTGACGTTTAAAATTTAGTTTGCTTCCAAACGCCATACTGAACACTATGTGAATTTACTGTTGCTTTATAGATTTACAGAAATCTGGACAAATTGATGGCATGGAAAAAAGATCGGAATCCTAAAATGTAGTAAAGATTTGATGGGTATGCCCTGCCGCTTTATGTATATATAGTGTAAAGTCAAAGCACTAACTTTTACATAAGATGCGCAGTCCGGTGGGTGTCTATCTTAGTGTTATACAGCGGTCATGCTCGATGTGGCTTAAATTAGCCAACTTCATTTTAAGGGTTGAAAATAACGCCCAAAGATGGTTCTGAACACAAAACCTGAAACATTTCAACGTTTAGAAGAAGATGACACATGTGAGTTTTTATTGAAGAAATATCTGTATATCTGGTTTTTTTGTAACTGCGTCACTCTGATAAGTGATGTTTTGTACGGGGGCACATCAAGTCTGCTAGAATACGCTGAGCGCTAGCTGAGTCTGCGTGCACGGACGCTTCTTCTCTGCTAAATGTTCCAATGGTTGCGCAGTAATCCTCGCCTTATCTAGCAGGCGCACATAAAGCAGGTCAGCATATGCATTTAGCAGATATTCGACAAAACATAGCGAGTGTGCAAAGGAAATTATATATATTTCCAATGTGGTGATTTCAAAACGACTTCACAGCTAAATTGTGTTCGCTGGTTCGACGATTGGTAAGAAAAATGCCGCATTGGAAACGGACAGAGAAAAATGTAGATTACCAGATATAATAATAAGCAATTAATGTTAGTCCGCTGCATTGAATAGGGCATCTGCAACTAAGCCTTTTGAGTAAAGGCCACCGTAGAGAAGGACAGCTTACACTGTTTCTGCACTATACTCATTAGAAGCAGACCAGCCTCTTCATTTTTCGAGTTTTACTGATTTATGAGATATATTCGTGCGTTGGTTTGCTTCTGTCCAAAATCGCTGTTATCGTTTGAGAGATCGAAATCATATGGCCCTCCAGTTTAATATAGTTGAACGAAATGAAACATGACAACAGCTATCCAAAGGAGAGAGAGATGATAATTATGATAAAAACACCAAGGGGCCAAAGGTTTGATGAAGGCCAACGGGGTAAGGGAAAACTGAAAATGGCGAATCAACTGTAACCTTCTCGACGTGACGACGGTGTTAGGGGCTGCTTGGACTCATCCAACAAAAAACGAAACGTGGTTCCTTCGGGACTTCGGTGGACTTCAGCAGCCGTCGGTCGAAACTTTCTCGACTACCTGTAGTGGGCTGTCGGACGCACGGTACAGATGCCTATTCACAGGTGCTGCTCACAAGCAACAGTGCAGTCACAGCCTAGAACAGCGGGCCAATCGGTAGTAGTAGCATGCTCGTACTCATAGCCAAAAACATAAAACCCAAGCCTGCCATTACGGCTATAGCTGTATGACTCGCTTCAGGGTCCCCCATCACAGCTTGCCGATCTCTGGTAACTGGGTTCGGATCCGAGAGCAAACTGTCCTCTGCAAAGGAGTGCAAACTACCGCGCGAGCTACTTAGCCGATAGAACTTTCTCATCGAATAGCAGTGTAGGTCAAATTTTGAAGTAGAGTTGCCCTGTTCCCACTTTGCCTATATGCCCTCCTACCGTAGCCTTGCTCAATGCCCTGTGACAGCGTCTTCCACATCGGCACGGTTAATGAAATTGCTATTGGTAGTTTTCTTGACTGACAATGCTTATGCAAAAAATCAACATCAATGAGATGGCGACTCGTGGCCTTTTTTAAATATAAATAGGTCTATGGCTATCAGACCTTACAAATAATAGTAGTTCTACTTTCATTAATCCTTGTTTGTGGATAAAATAGTATTCGAGTGTGAGCTAGAGATAAACTTCTAGAAACGTAGGAAACGATCCACGATGGGACCTAACGATGCTTGGTCTCAATTCCTACGTCATGTACTGCCGACCATAAATTTAATTCTCACAAACGTATATTTAATTCACATAAAATGGCTTTCAAATAATAAAGTCAAAGCACGACATACTAGTCACCTAACGTTTATGTAAATGAAATCACCATTTTCCATGTATTTTGTGTAGGTACGACCCGATTTTGATTACCTGGCCACAAACCATACGAATACCAGTAGCACTACATCTTATAGAACGATATCAGCACTTGTATCGAAATTACGCAGAATGCGCAGACTAGTTTCGGGTCAAAACATGAACCCACTGTTAACTCCGGTACGTACAATATCGTATGTTGAACATGTAAATGCAGCAATATATGCAGCACCTTTGAGCTGAATCTCAGCTTAGGGGGTACTGCTGTTGTTGCTGTGAACGAAAAGCCATAGCACGGCTGCAGTATTGAAATTCACTACTGTGTTGCATAGCATGCCACACTCCACAAAATGGCATGCCACTAACGTATCACCAAGTCTGCCGAGGCAAACAGCGGTCAAGTGAGCGGGTACCAGGCAAAAGACAGACATGCAGCAGCCAACAAGTAGGAATATGTAATGCTGTTTCCCGCACTACGGCAGCCTGCGACCCCAACGTCAACCGACGAAACCGGCTCAAATGGGGTGATAGTACGCATGATGTGCCATACGCCAACCCAGTGCCCAGCTTCCGCTAGCGTTCTTTATGGGACGAAAGTTGTTTAGTTTAGCCAGTCACAATAGCGCTAGCTAGTAGACAGTAGACCAGCTGGACTACGAGGAAGAGCTGCTCGTACGAGAAGATTTTTTTTGCCACTAACTCTAATAACGATAGCGGCGGCGTTCGCTTCCGCGTCCGGAAATCCACAAGGCAAAGACCTCTCTTATGCCGATGATTCCCTACACTCTAATTCTAACCAAACGCCCTTCGAATATCCCGCAAATTCCCCGGAAAGCCGAAATCCGCCAATCTAGCTGCCAATAAAAAGTTGTTGGAGACTCCTGCTACCAGTGCCAGCGTCACCGCGTCAGGCCGCGTCCTTACAGCAGACTGTACTACCGGTAACGATGCTCGCAGTTGCAACAGCAGCGGCAGCAGCACCATAGTAAGCAGTAGAGGATTCGCAGGTCCATTGATTATGTTAATCGGTATGCAGCTATGAATGAACTACTCTGAGGCGCAGAAGGTCGGTAGCTTTGGATCGGGAAAAATATTCGACGGATAGGGTTTGCTTCCATCGTAGTACACAGCACGATGGCATTGACGATCGCTGCGGCGGCCATGGCGGGCCAGAACCGTTCAAACCGGTGGCAAATACCGGGGTTGTCTGCCGAAAACACACTGAAGCGATACCGAGACGCGAGAGTCGCGAACTACCAGCCAAAGCCATCGATGGACAAATGAGGGAAGGGTGAGCCAAACGAGGCTACGAACGCGTGCCTGTGAGAAAATTGCGAGCAATGGTTACGCCTGTAGTGACTGCGACAGCGAAGCGGCAGGCATCTAGGGGGCAAAGTCTGGCAAAGGTTTCGTACACTATTAGGGCATATCCCAATAGTCGTCGAAGGGGAAACATGGAGCAGCAGCTGTCTAAACTAACATCTCGCCGAACGTGGGCGCATCACTTGGAGCCTGCTTGTCGATGCTAATAGAAGGCTTAGTGAACGCTGGGGCAAAGCTCCAGTTTGGACAAACTATGCCATGTTTTATTTATAAGAGGATGAAATTATTTGCGAGGGTGCGTCGGTTAGCTGGCAACCACCCACTGTAGTCTGCGCCTGTTTGCCCCCACGCTAGCCATTCCTCTTGCAGCCTGGTCTGAATCGACACTGTACACCACAGCCAACGAGGTTTCTGTTCCTTACCGCTTAGGTCGAGCATGTCCCAACTCGCCACTATGCAGAACGCCTGCAGTTTCTAAGTAGATCCGACCTGCTGTTTTATACATAGCATCCACACACAAACAAATGGCTACAGGTAGAAAGGTCTGCGCACGTGAATATGATGATCAACCATGGAAGCGTTACTTCTTTTGTTCTTCTGTTAAATTATTTTAAATTTACCATTTTAAATGATCTGGTAGCTTACGGGACTACTTGGTATTACATACATGCCATAATTTATAGTCGAATCAAGTAGTTAAATTCGCGTATGTAGGTTGCATGCTATCTCGTTAGCATACAACCTACAGGTCATGTACGTTAAAAATAAGAAGCCTCGACGTTTCTATTATTTTATTTAATTGCTTGAATTGAATTCATATATATATATATATATATATAGTCAATAGTAGATAGCTGCCAGCTTGGACACGATTGGGCGGGGGATAAATGCCCAGGCCACCAGCCAACATATTGTCAGTTTCTGACCAACAGCATGGTTCATCATAAATCGGTAACAGCGACAAAATCCGTGCCTAAACAAACCTGTGGAAGCGCTTGGATCACCTGTGGAGCGGCCAACTGTCCGAGCATAAAACCGGAAACAGAAACCACCGGTCAGATTATTGCAGGGAGAAGATGTTTAGGACGAGTATTCTGCAGAAGGCAGGTCCACGGGACAACTGCTGGTACCGGTAGCGGCGTCAGGCCCACGGGGTTGCTGCAACCGAAACAACGGATGGAAAAGAGGCTCGGCTAAAATGAATTAGTGTTGGCAGAAGGAGGCGTGATCGACGAGGAAGACTAGACGTGTGGCGTATGAAAGCAGCATATACCGCACGAAGTGGCCTGATCTAGTCCGTACGTACTTTAAGAAGGGAAAACGCCGATTATGTACTGCGACGATTGACGGTAATACAAGGAAGACAGGACCTTTGGAAAACTAGGACGATGACGCGCAGTTGCTATGGGGGTGGCCAGAGCACGTTACTATCGGCCATTGCGAGATGCGCAGCCGCACGGGGGATATAGTAGTACCGCGTGAATTCAGCATAACTGGTAGTAAGAGCCAAGCATTACGATAAAACAACTGCTCGGTGATATACGCCAGTCTCGAACCGATGGCCTAGTCTTTTACTATGTATTGCCTCTAGCCATCCGTCATTCGCAGCAATGGAATGGTCGTGACTTTTCAGAGCTATATACCTTTTTTTATGTATGGAACAATCGTTGATAATGTCTGCTTTAGAAGATGCGGCTGCAGCATTCCAATTGCTATTGATTCTCTATCCAGTATTTCGAATTCATTACTTTTTGCACATAACACGAACTCAGAGTCCGCTGATTTTATTAAAAATATTTTTTGCACAAATACAGAAACGAAATTATACTAGAGACCGGCAATTATGCTGATCCAGCAGCCACTCTAATTTGCATGGCAGCACGTGGGGTCCTATCGCCAATGTAATATCGGATATGGGGTTCGGGCCCCGAGAAGCGTGTCACATTAGAGGCGGCCTGTGTGAAAGGCTCGATTGATAGCAGGCGATGGCTTTGTCAGACGAAAGAGCGTGTCCCCGCATAACGAAATGGTTTCACCTTTGCCACTGCTGCAGCTGATGCCCCCCTCCATCCAGTGCAGACATCACGGTTAGTGATCCAAGCTCCGTCCGGCATCTCGACAACTGGCACCGACGAAAAAAACGAAATTAGATTGGCCACGCAAATGGGAGACACGCCTATGCTCAAATAAGTTAACACCCTGCATTCATAGCGAACGGTCACATTACGAACGTACTACGGCGTGTAAGCTATAAATGACGAGAGTTTTTTTGAGAATAAGCCGTTACAATGCCTACTGTTGTTACACCTGCGCCTATTATAACCTCTGGACCTGTTAGAATTGACCGCTCCTGGCTGCAAGCACTACCTCGAAGGGACAAATGGGCATTGCTTTCCTCTTTTGCCTTCAATCTTTCGCCTTTTCCGCTACTGCCTTAGACTGTATTAACCACTGCAGCTATCTGGGACGCATGCAGCTGACTCACTATACTTTTTTCTTCCAGTTTTATTCCTGTCACCTCAACCCCATCCAGCGCTGTGACGTTCATATAATGTACGTACTTCCTGGTGTTGAACGCTACGAGTCCAACGTTCTTGTAACTACCATACTAACATAAGCTATGTTGAGCAGCATTGCCCCATTCAACAGCTTCTATCGCCGTCTGAGTCAGGCTGCAGCATCTACAGACACTGCTGCAGTGAGCTATGTACATATCGCCTTGGCCCATGGTTTGGCCTTTTCCTCCGGATACTTATTTAGCTTAGGTCCTCTGTCATTCTTGTCCACTAAGGCGAGACAGATGAGAAGACGTAATGAAAAGAAAGGGAAGAAGGTCGAAGCGAGAAAACGGCCGGTGTCACTGTTCTGTGTATAGCGAAGTGTGGTATTCCACCGGGTGGATCTTACAGAGGCAGCTTCATATTTCCTGGACTCAACCGCTCTGCGCTTTTTCCTCATTCTTTCGCACTCCTTTTTCTCCGTGCTTTATTCATGCCCTTCTGTTTCGTGTTGAAATCCTTCATCTTCTTTTTTTCTTCAGCTGCCTTTGCTGCTTCTACAGTTTCAGCCACATCAGCCTCTGGCTCCATATGTGCCCTGCTTATGATGGCGAAGGAACTGCGCCATGCACACTCTTTTCGCCCGCGTGTGTTTGGTAACTCGTACACCAAGAAAATGCGACATCGGAAGGGAAAGACACGTGCCGCGACGTGTGGCGGAGCTGCAAACGAGAAGCCAACCGGACCAGCTAACGTATGTTGTCGCCCTCGGTCTTAGCCCAGCTGCTATCAGAGCCCTTATAAGTCCATACGAGAGGCTGCATAGGCACTTTGCGAGCCGCTGTCGCTGTCGTCGCTGCCGCCGTTGTCTTTGTCACTATCTTTGCTGGTATCGCTGAGTAACTAAAACAAACCCTTTCTTTCCAACGTTCTCCCGATGCCCTTACATTTTCGGGGCAGAAGGGGAGATATTCATCCACTGGGATGCAGATACAGACTGAATAGAATTAGGCATGGTAGGGATGTGGGGCCAGAGAGTGAGAGCATTGTATGGGCATTTGTTTTAGGGAAAAGAAATGACGCTGCGGGGGGAGGGGGGGGAGGACTTTCCGCAAGAGGCCTCGGGCATGGTATCATAGAAGAATAGATGCTATGGTGGTTGTGGCGCGACGGCCGCGTTACTGCCGGATCCGGCAAAGCAGCAAGCGATAGGGGCAAAGCAATGAGCAAGTGTGACGCGGAATAAAGAGACTGACAACTGGCATGTTCTGCTGAGAGAGGAACGGCGTAGAGTCAAGAGGGGTTTGTGAGGACATACGGACACGTTTGCAGCAAGTCGCTCACAGGACGGTTGCCTAGTAGGCGGGCAGACCGGGTGACGCCATTGTGCAGGGGTAATCGCACAGACGCAAAACAAAAGCGCGTTTATCCATGAGGAAACAACAGCTTCTATTTTCTCTCGCTCGCTCTATCACGTTCTCTCTGATGCGCTCCTTCTGCGTATCTTTCTGCTGCTCTTAGCTCAACTTACCTAACTTGGCCGAAACGGGCCTGGCCTTCACAGCTGTCTCATCCAAGTATTTCTCCCAGCGTTGCAGTTGCTGCTCTGCTACTATGTGTTAGCCGCCGCTGTTTTCAACAGCCAGAGGCTCAACATGGCTACAATGTAGGACTACACGATGGGTAATACTAGTAGTAAGAATAGCGTCACAACAGTAGCAGTAGGGAAACTCTCAGTCAGAGTTTACGACAGCGTACTGTTATCCCACTGATGGCAGCCAAACCTCGCCATTCCTCTCAGCTCGTGGTCCTTGTCCCGTATGTGAGCGAACACGCGAACTGTGCCCTCTGCAGGCGTCTTTGCTTCTTTGCAGCAAGCCCCTACGGTTGCGCGATGAAACAGGTCCATTTCCATGAACGAAGCAGTCACCCGGGCTTTTCCTTTTTGCGTATCCCTCGTTCATCCTAGGTCTTCAAAATCATCGGCATCGCTGCGTTGATTGCTTGCTTGCTTACCGCATCCCACTAGGATCTACCTCGCCGTGACCTAACTACCACCTTACTACTAGTACTCTATGAACAAACAGGGCTATGGTTGCAACGTTTTCCTTTCGTGCTTACAGGGCTCGACGCCGTTTTGTGTTCCGCTAAACTGAAGCGGTAGTGCAGCGGCAGAAGATCCCGATGCTGCTATTACTGCCATATCATCACTGCCATAATCGAAACTGCGAGGCGCCACGCACTTTTAGCAGTGTGCATTGCTTTCTAGACCATACTGCTACTGCTTATGTTTTCTGAAGGATATCGGACCGAGGCCATAACCGGGTGGGCGAGGCTGAAGGCCGCTTCGAGAGCCTGCAAACGCCACTGGAATAGACTCAGTAGAAGAGGTGATCGACAGTAGTTGAATGGTGCTGAATAGGACATAGAAACAGAATGACAATCTGTAAGGTGAAACCGGCCCTAAGATCACTGACTGTCGTACGAAGCTTCGGTGGCTTGTGTGGGTATTCAGCCGTCAACGACGGCAACAGCCCTTATTTTGTCCTATGTAAATGGCATCGAGCGTAAGCAAATACTCACTCGACAATAGCCAATTCCTCGTTCGTTCGTTCAGCTGTAAAAGCTCCCCTCTTTTGGTGAGAAGTGGCTACCTCGCAGAAAATACTTGCTTCTGTATGCGGCCAGAAGCTCAGCTAGTCAGCAGCAGTCGCAGTGACGAGAGGTACTACACCGTCATAATACGTACATGCATAAACAGGGACGGTGTCAAGGCAAAGGGATACCACACGGCTATAAGACAAAATCATCAAGTACTGTTATATAAAGTGTATTTACTGCAGCTAGCTGAGTAGGTGGTAATAAATATCTCGCAAATAGGAGACTGTCGGCAGTCTTTATTTAGCTTAAAAGCAAGTGATGCATGTCCCATATGCCGGGATAGGCATATAGAAAGCTGGTATGTCTATTCGAAGGGGGCCTTAAGCTGCGGACAACTATTTGGCTTATGAGCAATGTTTCCATAGAGAGACGCAAGCGTGAAAGGTATATATATACATTGGTTATTTTTAAACTGAAAAAATGGTGTTTATCGTTTCTACCTTTAAGGGCAACCAACGAGTTCGCCGCCCTGCGAGTGTGTAAGTGTTGTTAAGTGCTTATAACCTCAAAAGGACTGCAAACGAATGAATGCCGTAGTAGATGTGAGTGAAATCTGTAGAGCGCGCTTTAGAGAGCCTCTTACAAGGTATTCTGTAGAGAAAGCGTTATTGAGGGCATGAGGTAAAAATATTAGGGTTCGTCCCTCTTCCAATAAACCTAGGGTTAAATATCTCTGAGTCGGCTAATAATGATGTTAGTTTGCACAGGAAAATTATTGTCTGGGGCTGACTTTCGACTCTGGAGGAAAAAGCAAAGAAGAAAGATGTAAGAAGCTTTCGACTTTCCTCATTTTTCTTTCCCTACTCCCCCCCCCCCCCTTTCTCTCTATGGCCATCTGATCTTTAACGAGCGGAGCATACGACGGTTTTCGTACCTAAGAGATTGTGTCGTCCTAATTGAGAACAATGATACGTCCTTTCCACAGACGGCAGCAGCATCGATGGCTGGCTGTTAGAGTGTTGGCTTGGTGTAATGCATCTGCGGAAGCAGCAAACGAATGACTTTAGACCGAACTCGTTTTGCTTAAAGGTTAACAATGGCTGAGCAATGTACCTGAGTGACACGCTGTTCTGAAACGCAGAATCTACCTGAGCTGCGATATGGATCCTATGACATAGTACAGCTGAGCTAAGTCACCTTGTACTCTATATGTACTGAAGGACGTTTGCAAAGCACGCTCAGTAACAACGTACAGCTACTCACGATTTTTACGACTCGCATTTAAACACTGATGAGACGAATCTATAGACATCAACAATAGCGTATCTTTGACATTTATACTAAACAATAATCCCATGAATCTTTTTATAGTCTATCCACGGCTATCGCTGACACAATGACGTAGCGAGCACGACGCACAGGCGACCTCTGTGTCGGTGTGGCAGAATCTCCCTGCCATGAGACGGATTGGGTCCGGATAGGTATTTTACAGAAACTTGAAAAACTCAAGAAAGATATCAACGTCGCGAATTAACGTTCTATGGCGTCAATTTTCAGCGTTTATTGATACGTTTATATGCGTGTATGGCACATATTCTTGGCCCCGGCAGAGAAGTCACCCTATTGTGCTAGCTTTGTATATTCGTTCTATGTGCCTGCCTGATGATAGTCATGCTCCATTTGCCCAGAAGCCATAGTTCTGCTATGTGTTCACGTTAACTGAGTCAGCTGGACTATGTTATGTTATTCCATCGCTGCAAACGTGCGTAAACCGCTATGACAGGGATAAGAAGATGCTTCGACGTTTGATTTCATATCTAAATTTGGAAATTAAAGGGGCATTTGAACTGAAAGGACTTTTCAATGGTAGCGACTTAACTACAAGGAAACCAACCGCTTGCCAACTGCCGACGACGATTCAGACATATAGAGAAAGAACACAGAGGGCTAAAAATAACCAGTTCACAGGCAGACGTTGAAAGTGTAATTAATAATAGGCAAATATTGTAGGTGGCGATGTTCGGATAAAATTCCTCAATGGATAGTAACGATCACTGGTTTGGCGGATCACTTCATGATTGGTGAAGTTTTTGACATATTGTGGTGCCAAACTAATGTGCCTGCAAGCACACAGATGGTCAACCTCAAATCATTCGAGCACTGGCACCTTGAAATCGAACTTATCACTTTTTCCATTATCATTTACCTAGCCATACGAAGTGCAAGCCAATAGCAAGAGTTACGTATAGGCCAGCTAGAGACTTCCAAAATGCTGAAAAGCAACTACAATAAAAGAACTAACACAATTCGTCTCGATCCTAAGGTCGAAGCGGCTGCTAGTCATACCACGTGGGCACGGCAGTCCTTTGCCTCTCCTCGTCGGCTTTCCGTCGAACATCCTATTGCAAAACCGAATATCGCATAGCTTTTAAGCCTTCATGGCAGAAACTAATATAATAAATCTTTCCATCCATAGCCATGAGTTGGCCTCAAGAGTTGCTTCTAGCCTGATTATTAGGAGTTACCCTCTTTCCTATTCCCAAGCTCCCGTTCGTGATTTCCTGCGGTGGCCTGGCAGCAACCGGGAAGCGTAGTCGCCGCATCAAGCCACATCGCTAGCGACTTTCGACAACGTAACTAAGTCAAAATGGCCCTGGAGAAACGCGGATGAAGGAACGTCATAAATTGTTCTACAAAAAGCGGACAGCCGACCGACCGACCGGCCGGCTGGCCTGCCGGCTACGGGCAATATAAAGTCACCATAAGAAAATCACATCGGAACAAAAAACAAATGCAGCCGTTGCAAAGAGGATTAATTCTGGAAAGGATCGAAGGAAAGAGGAATGGATAGACGGTGTACTCTTTTCAGTCCCTGTAGCATCATTTTGTGATATCCTAACCATACTGTCGAATTGCTATGCTCAGAAAATCTTTTTTAGCGTACCGTAACGAGTATAACATATAATTCCGCTGAGAATAGTTCTCAGACTCGAACCTGCGGTTGAACACAGAAACTTCAGCTAAACCATACCGCCTTATTGCGATCATTTTACCGGTACATATCTTCCAGAATTGTTGCGAGAGTAAACGCGGAGCTGGTAGATTTTGTTGTACCTGTTGCTGCCGCTATGTTACTTTTTTGACGTCGTGAACGCGGCAGAACATGTGCGCCCTTCAGAGCTCTCATCTACTCGAGCATATTTTATCGTGCACCAGTAGGCATAATGTGAGAAAAGCAGAAAAGGGTTTGCTAGAAAACGCCAGTGGAAATTATATGCGTGGATATTGTGAGTCAACATATGGTGACCATCAGCTTCTTCTAACGAAGGTATTGCAGTGCTGTTAGCTGGTAAACAGGCGACACAAAATTTACCCGGTGGAGCGAACCTTGAAGAAAGTTTTACCGTTCCTCTCCAGGTCCTGCCTGCTTAGTATACAGAGCAGCGGCGTTGTGAGCATCGCCTGCTGCTAATTCCACTGAAGATTACTTTTACGGATCCTAATTATCTGTATCGGTTCGTATGTACATTGTCCATATGTATAGGCTTCAATTGAATATATAGTAGCAATGAGTACGAATGGCCAAATACTAGCCGCTGCTGCGGGCAAAAGGCTGCTGACTAGTCGGTCGCAGCTCACAGCGGGATGTTGATTACCTCACTGAAAGACAAGAGCACATCACGCATTGTGCACACTTATTAACATCTTGGGAGTAAAGATGGAGTAAATGGAAATCTCGAAACGATTCGCTACTCGTTGAATTCTGTTACCACAAGCGTGACATTTATCTATTAATGTTGGACTAAGTACGTAAACCTTGGAACGTTGACAGATTTACTATGTTTAAACTGTTAATCAATTATTAACTTCATAAATAAAGCAAATAAATCAGAGTATCAAAGGACGTCCCAACGGCCTCGTTAGGTAAGGTGATTGATGGTCGTGACCTACAGCAGTGAGTGTCGGTACCTTATATGGTCTTACATAGCCATACAGACTAGAAACTCCCGTCACACGATATCGTGTGACAACCAAAAATTCTACAGAAACAATTGCGAGTTCGTAATGTGTACGAATTTCGTTCCTTTGAAGTGAAGAACCCATATGTTGTATCATAACATGAGTGTCCAATCACTGTCTTCTTCAACGGTCCTTTAAGTGATCTAGACTACTAACGCGAGTCTTAACTTCCGCCAACCTAGAAAAACACCGCAGACACAGATAAACAAATGGTTTATGAGCCCATTTTACTCTACATCTTTTACCTCGCTTTCATTTAGTAGTGCCACCACATCGAACCGCGGATGTAATTGTATCTTTTTTTGCTAAAAGCATTAGTCTTGACAACCTCGTGTGCTTCTGCAATGGCAAGATACAGTCGGTTATAAAGTGTACGCACTATAGAAGTGGGATTGATTCCCATTTCAAATCGCACTGAGATGTCGCCCTACGGTGGCAGATGGACTGTGACCAATTTTAAGAATCGGATAACCCCCCAACCGGACCCTGGCGACCATGCTCGGTCAGAGAACTGTAGACGGACGCGTCGACAAGATAGCTCTAATCGGTACTTATTCCGTGAATTACCGTTGGCTACTGACACAGTCGAAGAGGAACAAGAGCATTTTTCTAGACCGGATACTAAACGCATGTGGGGTCTTAACGGTAGCACTAGGGCAGCGGGGTCGAGGACGCGGGCTAACAAGTGAACGAAACTGTGTAATGGCTGTTTGTGGTTGGTAGCCATAAAGGTACTAAGTACAAAGCGATGTGGATATGAGCTGACCCTGTTTTTTTTTTCGAGTTCAAAACGGATAGAGTTCTCCTGCTGCTGATGAAGTTTCCTCTTGTCAAGCCAGCCCGTCGTTCATTGGCCGAGGTCGAAACCACCGCATGGCTTGAGCCGTTGGAGGGTTAGTAACGTTGTTTATTTTCAGATGGCGAGAACACCTTCTGCGGGATCAGTCGCAGCGATCGCAGCATTTCAGTGAGCAAACGACTACAGCAGCAGTAGCGGTTATAACGGATGAAGAAGAAAAGCGGCAGCCATAGCAGGCGCAGCAGAAGAAGCGCAGTGAGGCTTTTGCGTTTTCGGCCTGATTCGGCCCCTCCATCACACCCTTAAGGCTGTCAGAGTCATTTGTGAACTAGCTGGCAAGAGAAACAGAGAGAGCAAGAACAATGACAGTGCAGTGGCGTCATGAACAGCGGAGTTTCTAACCTCTATACTTAAACCTCCTCTACTCGCACCCTTTCTATTTCCCCCTACGCGCCCCAGACCAGTTTCCCACCAACCGGACCCTACAGTACTGAAATCTCTCTTCCATCGAGGCGGAAAATACGTTTTAGTGAAAAGAGAGCCTACTTAAATGCTTTTCACTCGGAGTCACTCGGATGTTGTCGGTGGCGCAGGTGTCAAGCACGGTACGGCCCCTCAGATGCTACTGTCTTTATAGCTGTCGCAAACAACGTTAGGATACAATATGACGAAGTATAATAAAGAACGAACATAGGGGACAACCCGGTCCTGGTAGCGTCTAAGTTTGACCTCAACCTCGCAGTAGCATCACCAAGTGGCGAGCTTTAGGCTCATTGGACTTTCGCAATAGTCGACCGGTTTTCTCGTCTTCGTTTTCTTACCCCGCTTGCCAACAGAGGTGGCAACGGTTGCAGTAGCAATAGCAGAGGTTGCAGAAGCAGCGCCGCATTAGCCCGTCTTAATCTTTTCAGGGATGACCTCACACAATTAAAGGTTATCGGGACGCGAAACGGTACCGACTATTGCTGCCACTTGCTCGTCGTGCCACCAGTCAGCCGAAAACAAGTAGGGACAGAGGCGGGCCAATCCGACCGACCGACCGACCGACCGACCAAAATCCCAAGGGAACTTTGTTGGCCTTTCCTTCTTTGGTCTGTGGCCACTCTCCATTCTATCTCTATAAGGTCTCATCTTCATTGCCTGCTTCGTCTATTTCCATCGGGCAAACAAATGTAATGGAACCACACTCAACAACTCACTCTTTTAGTAACTCTCGTTTTCTCTTCGATGTAAGTCTCGCATCTCATACCAATTCGTTTCTGCTGTTTGCCCGTTTCGCACTTCCTCATAAGACAGCCAGCTAGCTCGTCATCATCTACTAATCCAAACAAACCGTCGATGAACCCCTGTCGATCCAACATTCAAACATGGGCACAAACATCATCATTTACACACACAGGATATCAGCGCTCATGTAGACATTAAATGCGGCGCTACTGTCAGACACCGCACAATGGCAATAACAATAGCAGCAGCATCCATCCCTGTAATGATGCCCTATTCGTTTACCCCATCCATTCGCTCTCCGCATGTGTATATACCTTTCCTCTAATGTCGATGCCGCGGCTAGTAGACTGACGCTGGTAAAAGGCCCCGCTGGGTCTTTCGTGTTGCTACCGTTCCGTCTTGGCTAAGTACGTTCGTCTAGCTAGATAAATCACAATATAGATGTTCTGATTGTAATAACCTCCTTCCCCTTCGCTCACCCTATATCTCTCTCATAGTGTTTGCCCGTCGTTTTCCTACTCGTTTGCCCAGTTACACACTTGCGCACTCATTTAGTCGAAGAGGCAAAATCGATTGTGGCAGGAACCACCCTTTGCCAGTGCACGGCAGGTCGCATTGACCAGCAGACGAGACCTGCGATGCCTTTAAATCCTGTCTTCATTCGTCGTTTCCTTTGGCCTTTGCTCTCGCCCTAACGAATCCCGGGACGGACCCCCCTCGAAATCGGCCCCCTCCGTTTGTCTTAGGTAGCGGTGCGTCCCTCCAGTCCTACAATCTCCTACAGCTTCTGCTACTACTACTAACAGTGCGACATACCGAAATGAGCATAGACGAATGAACGGTTTTTAAGGAAGACCAAGATATTCCGGGGAGGTTCGCTTTCGTTCTTACACCCTTCGCTGCTAGTCAGCCTCCACTTGTGCTTCGCGCCACAGACAACACAGAGCCTTTTATCGATTCTTCTTAGTACGTGTCTATTAATATGTCTGCTAAAAGATGGTATCCACATACGCCACTCTCGACCGAAACACCACTACGTCACATGCGGACAGAGAGTTTTTCCTGTAATAGTCACCATGAAAGAGACCTCACTATTTCCTGGGCTTCTATGTTACTATCAGTGCTGATGACATCAGTGGCGACGGCAGCGATGCACTTAGGCTCGCCTTGCTTAGCCTGCTATGACCTACAGCCGCTCTTCTACTGCCACGGTACATACTTCAAAGCCATTCACCGTTGCCGTTGCGGCCTCGCGGCGCAGATCGTCAGCGCCAAGCAGGCTACGATCAAACCCCCTACCCAGACCTGATCGGCTTTTGTTACAACAATATCCAAAAGCAAGCAAACGGGGGCGGCAAAGTTAGAGGCCGTGCGCCGATACAATGTTGATGACGCCGCCCGTCGAACCGCTCGCCTGCTGAGTGCGTTGGCAGTGCAACTATGAAGTAATGAAGAAGCTATAAAGGGGCAGAAAGTAAACGACAGATCGGGTGCACTCTACGAGTTAGAGCGATCTGGCGATTATGGGCCTGTGCGGAGTAAGAGCACAAAAAATTCGGGCGACGCAGGGGTTTGTATAATAAGTCTATTCCCGTACACAATGACTATATCCATACAGTCCATATGTATACATATCCGTATACGGATATATATATATATATATGTACAGCTGTATATGTACTTCGAAATGCGGCGGCGGCAATTTGTCGCGACCGTAGCCGCTCTATTTCTCGATATTACGTTGAATGGCATGATTGTGCAGTGAGCGGCGCTCCTGAGTTCGGTTGGTGGTAGAAATAAAGGATGCATATGAGAATTTGATTGAGAACAACGCCTCTATTGGCTGTAGTTTAATGAAAAGCGTTGATGCTCGACGGTGACGGAGCGCGTTATATTCGTACTTGATTGGTAAAGGTGGAGTTGTTGGTAGCTGGATATCACACGTTAGCGAGCTGCGTTCGATCTAATCAAAACGTAAGTATCAGTATAACTCGATCGGGACGCGCTCAATGCGGTTGCAATTGAAGATTTGTTGTATGTGATTTCCAGTACATTTTACTGCGATTGAAAATTTTAGAAACTCTGAGGGATTGATTCGTTTTGCTAGCAGCCGCATATCCAATGAGCAAAATTGAATGCTGCCTCATTCGCGCGTCGATTGTGAATTTCGCACGCATCGTTCTGCCATCTTCATTCTGCGCTCTTTCTATAGCATGCGTGAAGTCTACTTATCCCATCGACTAGTTCAGAATCGAATAAAGAAGCAAACGTTTGAATGAAGCGCAAGGACCGTTTGCTGGCTTGAGTATCAATTGGAGGCCCTACGTTAGAGCTTCTTCGTTCTTCACCAATTTGCTATTCTTCACCAAATAGTAGCAAAATACCAGACGTTTTCAAACTGAAAAACGATGACTCACGCGATGTCCTGAACAAGTACAAGGCAGTGCGCCTATGAAGCCACTTTAACCAAGCCCATACTAATCTTTAAACGAACACGTTAGATGCCCTGTGGAACGAAGTGAAGTGAGACGGCGACAAAGCATACAAATCTTGAAATGAAGATCCATTTGATCAACGTTGAAGAACATTCTCTTGCAGAGCAGAGGCACTGAGGAGAAGCTCAACCCAGTCGATGTGTCTTAGTCCCAGCATTGTTGCTACACTCACGTGACGATCCGAATCACACACACACAGCGTTACCCATTTGCCATTCCGATCTACCGTTAATTTAAAATAAAGACTAAACAAAAATTAAAAAAGTGGTCTACTTTCGCTGAAGCAGGCTGCGACACGCCTGTTAAATTGATTTTAATTGGAACATTGAAAGGAAATGTATCTTACAGATCACTAGCAGAATACATAGGATGAAATAGGTTTAAGCAGCTCTAACCAAGGTTTTCTTCTTCTCTGAAACGGTATTCCCTTGACAAAATTGAATGTAATATCCAATACCTATCATTTGCGCTACAGGAAAATATCCCTTAATAATATATGGATTACGGCGTCCCTCACCCGCCCCTTTCTGCCTGCTGTCTAGAACTGTGGGAATGAATGACAGCGCAAATACCATATGTTGGACAATACTTTTTGTTTCGATACATATAAGGGTACGTTTCGATATGCAAAATATATTTTATTAGGCAACATCCCTGGTGTCTATGTTACGGAGTCCGGCGTAGATGTAGAGCTTGCCTGCCACGGGTGCTTCATTGGACACCTCCATTTACTACAGTGGAGAACCATTAGCATTGGCTTATGTTTGAGCTCTCTATGTTAAACGCATACGAATTCATACGGACTAGGCGCCCAGATATTTGATAACATGAAACTTCAAGTTGACCTTAATTCTAGAAAAAAAGAATGTTCCTGCCCTGCGCAACATTTACTTTTAGCACAGATCCTATAATAACGTTGTGTCAAAGGCAGCTCTCGTAGTGGCAGTTATCCCTACGCATCGTTCTACTTGCCAGTCTTTTTTCGCTTCTTATTTCGCATGACCTTCGTCTTGGCCCAGTTGGCCCCAGTGGGATCTTTTCCAAACCAAAAGCTGAAAACGGAAAAGGCAAGTGCGCCGAACGCCGGCGTTAAGCACACAATCACACTTGTCAAGGAGTTGACACAGAATAGAGTGCTATATTCCTTTCGAAACGAAGTGCCGGTTTCAAGCCATCGTTAGTAGCAAACGTTTTATCAAGTTGATACCATTAGAAAGTTAACCAAAATTCATAATTTTTATGAACTTTATTTACTATTTGCACTTTCTAATTAGTAAGTACAGCTAAGTGATAGTTGAGATTTAGAGCGTAGTGAACCATCCCTGAGAAAAATAGCCCGTAAAAAAGTGTGGTGCACACTTTGTTAACATCTGTACTTCAGCGTTTCGTGGACACTTCATGAAGCAATTAAAACGTTTAATTAGTCGCACATGTTACGTGTTGCTGGCGGATATTAGACGACTTAGTAAGCTTATTTCACTACGCATCGTAATCTAGAAATGCAACTCGTGTAGCCGAGTGTATGAGGACCGGCGTAAATTTCCAATTATGTAAACTAAATTGCCTTCGTGCCCAACATATGCATGAGGGCATCTAGTAATACTGGACTAGAATGATTTAGATTCGTAAAAGTAGTGCCAGCAGAAAGCAGACCTAGAAATAGTTGCACCGACCTAAACATGCCGCTGTGTTTGTGAGCATACTGTTATCTAGACTATAGGTTTCTCTCTGCGGTTCGGTAACCGTGTAGCTAATATGCCCACGCGCGGGATACGACGACGAAGCTTTAGCAGCGGGCGACCGACTGGCTACCCGTGGTCGACAAACAGGATTGGGTAGTTGAGTCTGCCGTCGAGGATCGTAAGGAGATACGTCGTCGCACTCTCAAGGGACAGCAGCAGCAGCACTAGTGCCGCTGGAAATCAAGCAAAAACAGGCACAGCCACTGCTGAGGCCGCTATCGTCAGCCGGCGAGCCAGATTCCTGCTACTGCAGCCCTCTTGTTATTCGTCCGCTAAGTCGCTTTGCAGTCGGTTTGTCCGACCCTCCACACTATTTTGAATTACTGCACCATATAAATCCAAATTAAGCGAACGATACGCCTGCGGCGGCAGTAACAGCGGAAGGCACCTTTGCAGTAGCTACCACTGCTGCCACTAGCAATACTAGACTCCTTTGTGGAACTGTGACGTCGCGAGGCAACGGGCTGGCTGACTTGCTGAAATGGCTGGCCTGGTAGACAAAGCATGTGCCCAGCAGAGCCAACGACAAGGTTACACTGGCTATGGCTCTTATTTCGAGCAACGTACTTTAGCTTCTTTACGGCCTTCTTAGCCAGTGTGTACCCGTCATGTCGAGATAAATAAAGGTAGGACCCAGTGAAAACAACATTAACAAAAAGAACAGAAAAAACGATAGAAAAGTGGCTAGCACAACGCTTTCTAAGCGTAGTATCCGTCCCTTCACCCTTCTGTCCAACTGTTAGCTTTTTGCCCTGGGTCAGTGCTTAACACTGTTTCGACGCGAAAAAAAAATTTTTATACAATGTAGCTATTCTCCCTAGTACCCACGTGCTATCACCTACTGTATAGACCAGCTGCTACCGGCTGGAGGCGTTTATAATAGAAAAACCGGGACGGGCTAACGACCGAGCGAAAGCCAACATCATGCCGCGAAGTCAAACGGACTATGACGTGAGATAACCCGCGTATCTGGACCATGAATGGCTGTGAACTACATGGTGCAGCACGTGCGCAGGACATACCTGGAGGATGTTGTCGCATAGCTAAACAAATTTCGTCTCAAAACGGTAGAGCTGATACGGGAGAAGAGTTGAACTTCGGATGCACTACAGTAGGTTTTGTTTGCCTGGCCAGATAGATGTTGTGTCGCCCATATTGCCTGCCATTCGCCTGGCCGGGTGCTTTGCTTCTTGCTGTATGGTTTAGTAGAGTTTCGTTGACGTTACTTGGTGCCCCGGGGGCACTTCCTTTAACACCTACCGACATCAACAATAACAACAACTAGAACTTCTATATCCGACCACAGGTTAGGTCAGTCTCGTGGCAGACTAGTAGCACGCTATCACCAATAGTACCAAGAAAATATTTAGTTACAAAGTTTACGATATCTAAGAGCAGAGGCCAGGTCGATCATAAACATGTACATTCTATTGTATGCATAATACTGTCAACAGCATCGTGTAGCTTGTATAGCGCTGGATAGGGCTACTGTATACAAGACGCTTCGGCGACACGTGTCTCTGCTATGTTAGTTACATACGACGTAAAAATTAAAGAGAGCGGGGCGAGATTTGCTGCAGCTGAAGAGAGAAACGCGCATCCCTATTCCCTTAGTAGACCACCAAGAAAACAACAGGGTTTAGTCTAGTCGTGAAAACGTAGCAAGAACTGCGTCAGGCGTCGACTATATCTAAAAGCTAGCTGTCAGCGGTGGTGCTGCCTCTGATGGTCATCGTATTAGTCACAGGTCTTTTGGCTGTCGCAGCGCCACTATCAGCATGATCAGCAGTCGAAACGAAGAAGGTGTTGATGTTGCACTCTATCACTGTGAATAACTACGCCATGTTAGAGAATCAGTCGACTACTTTGCCATGTCGTG
The DNA here is from genome assembly GCF_002532875.2 of Varroa jacobsoni. NCBI lineage: Eukaryota > Metazoa > Arthropoda > Arachnida > Mesostigmata > Varroidae > Varroa > Varroa jacobsoni. The sequence goes on from NW_019213887.1 coordinate 256,508, forward strand.
GGATAAAATACCAGGCTATACCGTAGCTGTAGGTACGGGCGTCGACAGTAAGAGCAACTGTAGGGGTATCAGCAAATATGTTTACGAAGATGACGACGACGACGACAGTGGCGATGGTGAGTCGTTTTGGTAGTACGATAGCATCAATATACGAACGAAGGCAAGATCAAGCCGTACGAGGTCCACCAATGGAGCATCCTACAACAGATTGGTGCATCATGGCTGTCATTGCGCCGCGATGCCGTGGTAAGCCGGCAATGATGGTAACGTAGCTTGGTACATCGTAGACTTGTATAGAGTAGCATAGCGTTAGAAGCTAAAGAACAAGAAAAAGCAGGAAGGACTGACTCCTGATTTTTGACTACTACTACCCCTGCTTAGCATCTCGGTCCTTTTTCTCTTTTCCTCTGTCTTCCTCTCCCCTGCCCGTCATCATCTTTCATAGCTCTTACCACCCATTTCATTCAGCTTGAACCTACGAGGTACTGCGACTACCCAGTGCCAGGATTGCTATCCACGAGAGGCGACTTCAGTGACTTTTCCTTTGGCATCGTACCGGTCATTGCAGTAGCGTAGTGACGGGTCAGCACCGGCGGCTTACCAAGTAACCAAACTTACAGGAGCCCATCCACTCGTTCCACTCCTCAAGCGGGAACGAAATAAAAGTAAGTTTCTTACTAGTAGCCACTAGCAAAAAGGGAGGACGGGATGACAAAACTCTGAAGAGACAGCTAGCCACCTCTGAAGCTTCTAGTAGGCCAGCGAACAGGAGACGGTAACCAGCAGGAACAGCTCACACTGCGGGGGGCATCACGCAAAGGAAGCTGGTGAAGTGCGCGCCTGGCCCGAGTCAACTGTAACTGCTGCGGCAGCAGCAATAACAGGCAGGCAGCACTGAAAAGGCCCCAATGCCTACGATGATGGGCTTGACTGAGCTAAGTGATCTTCGCTACTTATGCCAAGTACCCTGCATGGGTAGTAGAACGCAAGTAAGTAACCCACTGACTTGGGGGCCGATCCTGGATTGGCTAGAGGGCCCCTAGCTTTACTGCCGGGAACGCGGAGAGCGCACAGAAACCAAAGGACTAAATGAGAAAGCAAAATAGAAAAAGCTTAAAGCAAACAATGAACAAACGGAGTAAAGGGGAGCAAAAGAATGAAGTGCTGCGTCGGATGGCTGAGTAAATGCGGGGCATGCGTCGCCGGCGACGCAATATTCAAACCTTATCCATTGTGCATGAGGCTATACGAGTGCTCCGCACATTCATTGGCTTGAAGAAAAACGTCGCTCTCGCACGTTTGTAGTAGACGATGGGATCGAGGGGGAGTTCTCAGCAGCAACATCGGCCCACGAAAAACGGTTGTATATAGTTAGCTTGTGATCCGCCGTTGCCGCTGCAAGGCCACAACTGGTAAGATTAAGTCGCTATTGGCATTGGCTAACCTCTCAGATGACGATGGCAGTTACGGCTTTCCCAGCATTTCTTCCTTCGACTAGTCCAGTAAGCAACAAGGGAACGAATAAAAAAGAGTACATCAGAAACTCAAGCTGACTTTCGACTATGTTGGACGGCCATTTTATTAAGATTGGTTGCTCCAGCAAGTCGTATCCTTCTTTTTGTTGACATCATTTGTTCGCAACTGATCTAGCCAACAGCAGCAGCTACGCGCGTTCACTAAACTACAGTCACAGAACGATGATAACGGTAACTCATTATGTAAATTTAGACGAGCTAGTTTACAGCTCTATATAAAACACGTTTGCAAGTTCCTGCCTTGTGTACACCTCTCTTTGAATCATGATTTTCTCTACAATTGAGGCGCAACTTGCTCGGTTCGTGTTGGTTCTTTCTTTATCATTTTCATGAGTTACGTTGTCTGGCAAGGTAGGCTTCATCCGCTGCCGTTGCGTTATACGATGTACTGCCCCATTCTTCTTTACCCTTTATGGTCCAAATCCCCCATCCATCAGCCTTCAAAACACTAGAGGACACGCTACCCCCGCTCGTAAATATACCTGATAGTCGCCCTAATAGTAAATGCTGCTTGGTCCACGATCCTTACCACGGCAGTTGCCATCGTCCGAACGAGATTTGCCGACAAGCAGCTACTGCGCCCATTATCGCCGAGACAAGGAGGTCACGGCACCGTTGTTGCTTCCGCGCTCGCTGCTGCCGCCGACTGCCGTGTCCCCGTGTGAGGCAAGCACAATGCACCACCGTATCTGGCGCCGTCATTGTCATGCACAAGCAGCCACCTCGCACAACAGACTCTGTATATGTTCTGTTTGTCAAACTACGCTATCCCGGTTCACCCCCGGATGGCCTCGGGTTGCCTCTTCATTGAGCCTTCTATGGACATGGGTGGCGGACCGGTCCGAGCCTAGATATGTAGGTATCCCATTACCCTCGACCATTCATTACCTTGTACGGGACATTCCGTGGGTAAATCTGCCACAAGTTATCTCTACCCCGCCTAGTGCGTCGAAGCTCGCAGATTCGCATAGATTTGTCTATCGATATCCGTAGCTATGTGCGTGTGCAAATATAGCGGTAAACTGTGCATATGGACACATTTGTATTTATGTATATGTTCAGATGTGGGATTAGCACAACAGATAGTCTGTGCGTGTTTCTTTCAATTAAACCTGAATTGGAGGTTGCTCAGCTTTTTTCACCGAGCCCATTTTTGCCGCAGCCATATTACACTTATTATCAGTATAATAGCCTCGACAACGTGAATGAATATTTCTGCTTTATAATCATCATAATTTAATTTTGTCTAACTACAGTATTGCGACAAATTTCATAGGATCTTTGTGCTATCGTAAAACTTTGCCAAGTATATCGATGATTTGTGCTGCAATATTGAGGTGGAGGTGTTGTACGATTGTGATATAAGGGTAACTTAGGAACGGTAAGGCATTACCATATTTTCTTGCACAAAAATAGTAAATCAGATAGTTAAACGAGTTGATAGTTTGCTTATCTTGGCATCGCGTATTACTATTAAACGATTTGTTGTTGTTTAACCTATTCTAGGTCACGATCAATATGGCTAGTAACCATACAGGTTCAATACATCGTCATATATCATCCGTAACTATAACCCAATATCGATTGTTATATTATCCTTTCATATACTTCCTTCATCCACATAACCCTTTCAGAATCGCCTTGGTTTCTATACAACTCTGCAACCTTCGAATCCCTCAGACACTTCTATGTATCTACTACAATGTATCTATAATATGCGTATGCATAATAAAACGAATTTATTACCTATCTGTCTTTTTCTTTTTTGTAAACTTGTACTATTCGCCAGCCCCCTTCGGCTGTCCGACCTAGTCTGACCTTCACCATTAGCAATATGTATTCCCATGTGCAAATGTCTACCTGAGCATACAACAATGTCGATCTCGCGTCCTGCTGCATCGTTGCCGACACGGTCCGACATGAACGTCATGAATTCGTTTAACGTTACCTTATACGTTTGTAACTGTTACTGCCACTACTGTTTTTACTGCACGCTTATCTTATGGCCGATTGTTGTTGTTGTTGGCACGACGATAGAACAAACATGCGGTGATATGGTAGTAACACGCGATGTGTCGTAGCGCTTCGTCCAGTTGCAAAACGATACGCTACAAACGCAGCTCGCTCGTGAGCTTCCCGATTTTGGGATATGGGGCCTGCCACGGTAGGGGATGCTTGGCTTGCCATGAATACCTGTCTTATTCGCACCCACACTACTAGTCGGCCTACAAACGAACACCAGTCTGTTTGTGACGTCGTCCAGAACAGCCGAACACTTGACATATATGATAGCTGTCTGGCAATCTGCTTTTACGAGGATTAGGGCGGAACGCGAGGCGGGTGCAAAACTTGAGGGGTAGCAGTAAGGGTATTAGCAGCATACGACATAACCGTTCTAGTGTCCCGCAAGCATAGTAGCATTGGCCAGCAATAATAGTAACAGCAAACAAACAGGAATTCGTACATAGTGGAACGTCTATTGAAGGAAGCGGAGAGGACTAGACTGGAACAAAGCCATAGTACCAAACCCTGTCTGCTTCAGACCTACCGGAGCTCAGTGCATACCTCAGATGGCGCCTTTTCAACGATTCTTCTGCTGCATTGGGGTAATTGACCCACCAGTTGGCCGAATATCTAAAAATGGCCGTGTTCCATGAGTCTCTATGGGTATATGGATATAGATTCGTGTGTAAACGTTCTGAATCTGCCGCCGAACAAAGTTTGGGATATTTACCTATTAGAATAGAGGAAAGGAAGCGCCTTGCTTTATCAACGACCCTTATATTATTGATGTTATAGATTTGGCCGAACACACACTTCACGTGCAAGGCACGCTTAAAGGTCACAGGGTTTGTTCGGCCTAAGGCGTACACGGTTGTCTTGCTGTTTAATAACAGTCCCGAATTCTATACGCCAATCTACGCGTTCTTGCGTTTTGTAGTAGGTTCTGTGGGAGAAGCCGTAAGAAAAAAAAAGAGAAAATAGGAATCGACATGTATGTGAAGGCTGCGCCACCTGACTCACGTAGTAGCGGCAGCAACGATTAACTGAGCCCGTCATCGTAGTCTCCAGGGTACCAGGGTTGAGACCCGTAATAATATGTCCATGCAATGGGTGGCACAGGTCGTAGCTGTAGTCTAGGCCGCAGCTGTAGTGGCTCTCGTATTGCTTTTTCGTGCAGTATGCGCTTTGTCTCTCTCATTTTCGGTATTTTTGGAACAACTGCAACAATGTACTTACGTTGGAATATCGTGTCCAAGCAGACTCTGCCTGCTGCTCTAAAGCGAACCTGGACTGCTTTGCAAATGCAATCGTTAGCAACTGTCAATACTTTTCCTAATAAGGTATGTGGCAAACCTGCGGAGAGTTAGTAACAAGCTGGACGGGTGGCCAGGTGCTAAAAGTCTATTGGGGATAGGAAAAGCCTGGATTGGATAGAGGCCTATAGCTCTTATTTACCATGTAAGCTTGTACACCGCAGGTTTCCACCCTTAACACCCTGGCTAACTTGAATCTGCTGCAAAAGCAGTTACCAGTATCAATGCTGTTCAGAGGTTAGTACAATCACTTGCTCGTATAGCATTTGGCTGCCTTGCAAAACCAATTCGAATGCCGTTGACAACACCACCGATAGAAAGGCCACACGAGAAAACTAAGGGAAGTTGAATTTTTAATACTGACTTTAAGTAAACAGTGCTCACAAACGGAGTAATGATGATAGCAGGTAAATTTGTACATCTTTTAGAAATTACCTGACTGATGGGGCCGGCTAAACTATGATGCTATTCATGACGCGGCGCTCGAGCGGAAAGATTACGTATTCTAATAAACAGTACATCTATGTTGAATGTAGTGCCCTAGTGCATGTAGTCCATATAGCACAAAACGATTCATATACGTAAAAGAATGGACTGAACCGCTACTATCCGCTAATGTCTGAGTAGCTGATTATATTTAATAGAGTGGGTAGAGTGGTAGTATTAACGACTCCCTATATGCTTTACAGTAAGCCTATGAAGCCAACGTAAATATGTGGGTCTATTTCCCACTTTTGGGGCAATAAATAGGTCGGAACGGTAACTTACGTCAATTCTAACGATGCGTTTGTTTGTCCCTTTTGGAAGAATAACATTGTTTCGATATCGTAGACAAACATTCTCGATATCTTCATTATGTCTAGCTTTTTATGAAGTCAGTAAACTCTCATTTGTCTTATCGGTTCAGAGATTTTCTGGAGATTATACCATCGAAGAAATAAACCATGCCTGCTCTTACGGCTCATTTTACTTTTCCCAAACCAAACAATAGCACGAAAAACGTATGAAGAGCACTTTATATTTCGCGGCAGTACCATAGCGTTTAATTATTGGTCTACTGCCGTTTCAAGTATAAGGAGGTTTATCGACAGAGGCACCCGGTGTATACGAGTCTGGTTGTTCAGGAAGCTCATAAAAGTAAATTCGCTTCTTTGAGAGCACTAAAAAATGCTGACGTTGGGGTTCTGCAATGATATGCATTATCGCTGAGGTGGGATCTGGCGGTTAGAACGGCTCATAATGACTCACTCACACGCAGCGGTCCGGATAAAGCGACAAAAAGAACGTACAACGGTGTGGTGATGGTACGACAGCCTATTAGGTTTCCGGGAAGAACTCATGATTGGCGTAACGCTCAACACAATAAATGGAATCGGACGTAATACGTAAAGCTTAATCTAGTTCGCCCTAGCCGTGTCGATTTAATATCGAAAAAAACCTTATATCGAGGAGATATTTAACATCAAGTTTGTTTACTCTATTTCTTATTATTTAGGGTGAATGGCATATACGTGGATTTGACGAAAATACGAAAATAACTGAGTATTTTATTTTACTCAAATTTATGTAAAATCCGAGCTTATATCACTAGAAACAAAACCACGCGATTTGCAGACTTGTATACTTCCACTATTATTAGCCAGTCGCCAGGCCACTTTTACCGTTATCTAAGAAAGTCAGTAGACAGAATATGCTAGACGTAGATCTAGAGAACAATCTGCTACTCAATCATAAATTAAAAATATCAACAGATACTGCCAAATCATAATCGTCCTTATGTCCCGACACATTATAGCTTAATCGTTAGAGCAAGTTCTCGCGAAATAAGAGCTTTCTAACACGACTGCTCGCCTATAGCTTCTAGGTAGATGTCCTGTTTGTTCATCTACTAATATCCTTGACTATTAGAGGCAGATAATCAACTCGTTCCTGAGGACAACAGGACCGCCGCCTGCTTATTTCGATTCGCGCTTACGCGAGAATATGGGGTATGGGATTGGAAAACAAACACTCAGACGAAATGCAACCATCGAGAACCCGATGGCGGTACTATGCTGGCAAGTGATCCAATCGACGGAGTTGCACTTGTTGTCAGCTATTACTCCTGCCACTTCCAAGTAGAACGTTCTGACACTGTGATTGGTCGTGGGCGAAACTTCCCTTGACCTGATACACTGGTCCCCTTCACCTGGCCAAGCACTTCGTGCATCCACTTGGTCGACCGACTAGTCGGCGCTTGTGTCTCCACCTGGCAGATTCACCGCTGTTTGCCCGCTATCCACTCAGTAGTTTGGCTCCGTGATGCGAGAGTTCGGTTACGTTCGTTATCGTTGGGTAGCAGCACCGACAATAACAAGAAGACGTAGAACGATGCAGCGATGCAGAAGCAGCAAGCAGCTGCTGTTGATTCTTCCCCCGTTCAAGGGGCAACAGCTTGTCGTTGGTCCTTTAGCTTGGTTCCGGCTCAGCTCTGAGTTATTTGGCCGATTACGCTTCCCTATAGGTCCTGCTACGTTATTTCTACGGACGCCCTTTTTAGGTAATGAGGAGTCCACGAAAGAAGATCGATCCCGACAGCTGTCTCCTTATTCGCATAGTTTGTAACTACGTTTTTATCCGTGGCGCTGTCTTCTAGTGAAGCCCCCTAAAATTCTGCAGGATTTTCCATGGAATCAGTTTGAAACGACAGGTAGACGAAACGATAGAGCTACGATAACTGGCAGGGCACGGATAGGAGTAACGGTAATAGCGAAAGCTCAAACCAACCTACGACAACCTGACGTGTTTTGCAGCGAATTTCATAATTGCGGGAAACCTGAGAATAAAGACTGGCTGCGGAGCGCCAGGCCAACCCCAGGCAACTACAGCTTTCGGCCACAAGAGTAGATCAGCTATTCGACCAAATTTCTGGTCTTTCATCCGGTTACTTGCGTACCTCAACTGAACTGCTCAACTAAAATTGCGAAGTACAGTGAACCTCACACGAGTCTCCTCATTGAACAGACAGGCGATAGGGTAATTGGCGATGAGAACTGAACAGCTGCAATGGCGAGCAGTACCCTCTTGTTTGGATGTTTTCGTTACATATTGCGTGTCGTATATGCATTAGAATGGTGTCCATGCTCAAGAACCTCGACGACGTGAAATGAGCTTAATGCGGCGCGGTGTGCTGAAAAATAAGGAAGGGTGAAAGTAAGCCAACATAATAACCTCTGATCACACCTGAACACCTGGCCGATATAGGTTGGACCTTTCTTCCACTGGCTGAGCTTGTTTTAATCGCTTTATAAAATGGCGTCGATTTCAAATGCTTGTTATTCCAAACGATCTTGAATGTCACGTTCACTTATATGTTGATTTGTTTTTATGTGGCACTGGATAAGTGCGACCTACGCAAGCTCATTCTATTATGCTTGTCTACTCGATTTCAGGAGATGAAGGGTAACTGGAATAATTCGCCGGCAGGATCGACGAAACAGGACACCAACAGTAAGTGTTTCCCATATTTCATCACCAACTCGTTGTAGGATCAGGACTTTAAACGTGTACGTGTAGTGTTTTGCGTCAGGATTGATTTTACGAAGCAGACAATGGCAAAAAGAACGACGAAGAACAGAAAAAAAGATTCAGGCCAGCACGCCACCTTACGATGTTGGTTTATGCCTTATATTTATTTATTAGTATTTTCTTTTATTATTTATTATATACTCGTAGATATGTATAGGCTTAATGAATTATTTTTACTGAAGTTATGCATCCACTAGAGTTCTGCTTTCGAACCCGGGCTTAGACGCACGGTTCATTTTGTGCTGGGAGCCAGCCGTCTGAGAGAAGGTCCAACTCTTTAGGCAATACAAGACGTAAAATTCGAAACACAGAGAGGCACTTAAGGACATATTAAATCGTCCAGAGTCTGACGTTTTCAGAAGGTTAAAAGATGCTTTCTGAAAGAAGCTCTGTAAACGCCAGTGACTTTCAGGATACTGAAACATGTTTCACTTTTGGGCTTATATTTAATAAGTGAAATAGATCAGGCGTAAACGGCTTGTGCAAGTTTGTTGTTATCTTTTACCACGATTCACCCGCTTGGCTACTTCATAACTGACAGCTACCTAATCTATGGTAAATAAGAGCACTTTAATCTGTTACCGATCATACTCGAAGCTACAACTCTGAAGTAATGCTCAACGCCGGCGGCGCCAAAAATAACCCTCGAAATGTTCTATTGAGTAAACGAGGTGTGGTATTTCTTCACTATGTGTTAGAAGAAAGCTGAAAATCTGTGTTATCTAAGTACAATATCCATCCAGCTCTGAGGAAATCTTAGGTACTGCCCATTTATGGTGATTAAAATCGTTAACCTGAAGCTTTTTTTTAGTTTACTAAGAACAGTTAGATTATTATGGGCCCGTGGTATGTTTTGAAAACAAACTATTGGTTGTGATGTTTTTTGCAAAATTGCGCGAACATTTTTCATTCATATTCTATATAGACGTAGTGTCCAAACAATAGAAAACATACATACATTCGTTGTAATTAATTGTTTCTGTGTGTAGTCAGTGGATAAAAGCAAATTTAATTTAGAGGTAAAGTAAAAACTGAATTTGTACCGAGCTATGATACCGTTGTTGTTTACAGAGAGGTATCATTAGATAATCCATATTTTTATCTAGGTCTTTATATTAAAAGAAAACAAAAAAGTACTTAGAAATGTTTAGGAAATTCGCATGTCCTGACGTGTCAGCGGTGTTTTAAAAACAATTCTAACAACCGTTTAATTTTTTTATTTATTAGGTTACGATTACGATAGCTAGCTTTTAGCATGGCAATTTTATTATTTATAATAATAATTATTATTATTTTTATCTTACTACTGTCATATTATTGTATCACCAATGTAGCGTTAACATGATTTCAATATCTTTTCAGAGCACTTCCACATCTTTGTTGGCGATCTGAGTTCAGATGTTGAAACGCAGCAGCTCAGAGAAGCTTTTACTCCGTTCGGAGAGATCTCGTAAGTTTCAACGTCACGTAAATTCTGATATTACGCTTTGTTCACACTGTAGGTAGCATAGGCTAAAAGTGAAGTCTTAAGCAAGCAGTATTAAACAACGTACATTTCTGGCGTGTGCATTCTTTGCAATTGGTGGATAGAACTTAAGAGTATGCGGAGTTTGGAGCGTCCTTGCCGCACTGCAGCCGAAACAAGGGAACTTTAACGTACCGCATATACATAGCTACATGTGGTTTTTGAACATTGTTTAGATTGCATTTAGTGAATAGACGAGTATACCTTATCGCAAACATGCCAGAGCATAGACTTTGCTAGCACGTTTTTGAAAGGAATGGTACCGAAAAGCGTTCCGTTGCTTGTTTTGCTCCTGAACCTGTTCACGCACACAAAAACTGTTTTCTTTCGGGTGAATTACTTTGATTTAGCTCATACAGAAGCCAATAGAAAATAATTTATTAAAATGATACGGCCAAATGAGCTATATAATAAAAGTAGTGATTATGGCTAATGGTATTGTTCACAGTCTATTGGAAAGGCAGGGTGTTTCGCAATGATATTTACCAACTTCCGTCCAATTAACAATCCGCTATATTACAGGGACTGTCGAGTTGTTCGTGATCCGCAGACGCAGAAATCAAAGGGATACGGATTCGTTTCATTCCTGAGAAAACAGGTATGCTTGAAGATTTCGCGTTCTTTGTCCTACTTAATAGTTCCATCCTTTACTATTCTGTTAACCAAGCGTCTGGTCACCATTCCTAAGACCATTGCGCCACGCAACAGTCAACTCGTTCGCACCCTTTCATCGTTTCGAGTTCATAGCGCTAATGGTTGCCTCTAGAACGCCCGCCCGAATGACTCTTTAATTTCGCAAAACTAACTGGCATATACGCACTTGGTCGGTTCCCGCCCCTGTGTATTTCCTCTTGCCTACAGTTATACAGTTCTGTAGTGCTCCGTTAGGTTACTTTGTCCATCTGTCTCCCTCAAGCGTGGTGCATACTTTTTGACCGTAACCTGACTATCATCTTGATGATATGATGGTCTTCATGACTGCAGGAGCTCCATGATGATTAGCGATGTAAATGGGTTCTTCGTCCGGTTGTCTGTCTTGTTTTCCGTCTGCAGTATTGAGGGAACAGGGACTAAGCAACGAAATGACCATCAAGCCGCTAGCCTTTTTAATGGGACCCAAGGAAGAATCATGGGAGGTCGGCAGATCCTACCCTCTGCCGCTGCTATTAGCCAAAGAAGCGGCCTGTAAGACATATAGATTTACGTACGGTCAGGCAGACAACTCTATGTTCTATTTCGTGTGAGAAAAGCAGAACGGAATGGCGGGCACTCTGTGGAAGATGCTGGTGAGTACCGGCTGCTAACTGAGATAGGGGCATAATTGGAATAACCCAACGAGTCCGCACCACCCAAGGGACCTCTTTAGAGGTTGATGAAAACTGCATTCAACTGTAGCTAGCAACATAACGTATAAAAGCATGCAAAAGAATGAGAATAAGCCAGTTCAAGTATACCGGGGCATCCATCTACCTCGACTGGAACCCCGCCAAGCTTATGAGTGAGTGTTGAAGCTGCCCTCATCAGTGGACCATCTAAAATTGTAGAACTAACTAGATGGCATTGAGCAGCAGCGGAGTCGGTCAAGGCCAACTTGTCAGTGGACGACTTTGTGGGGGGCTAATCATGTTTTACATAAGAACGTCTAGATGCACAAATTGTTAAAGGCATGAAAAACGCACACAAAATGAGGTTTCGCAGAAGGAAGCACAAATAAAAAGCAGATAAATACCTGAATAGTAGAAGTATTGTTAGGTGGTTTGGTCGCATTCGAGAAAGTTATATGTGGGTCTCATTGGGGTATACGTCGACACAGAACTAAACTCTGCATACACCGTACAACAAAAATGTCATCTATGCATTGCCTTTATCCTTCATTTTCCTATAGATTTCTTAATCTTCTGTGTCTATCTAAAGGGAAATCTTTGTTAGGATTGTATTTGCTATATGCCCAGTTTCCAAGCTCAGTCAAGATCGAGCATAATATTAACTACTTCAAATATGTACCTTCTGACAAACGAGGCAAGCACATTTTATCCTATCTCATTCCATCGCTACGTTAGCATAATTATCGGACTAACTTTTGGCTTTTATCTTTTCCAATAGCTTTCCATGCTGTACCCTTTATCTTCCAATCTTCCACAAACGTACCGCCATTTTATCATCAGTAACTCACATTTCAGCATGTATAACGCTAGGTTTCACATTCTACTTTCCAGAAGGAGTCGCCTCACATAGCTGTTAGTAAACCTAAATTCTCTGTGTGAAGCTTAGCTGGAGCTGGGTCAAAATTGATCGATGGCTGGCATGCGGCCGAGTGGCTACAAAAGCTCGTTTATAGCGGCTTTAAACAAGCCTGATTTGCATCGCCGTCCTCTCGCCGGCAAAACATTTGCTAGAAACAGCGATCTGGGCAGAATGAGTTAAGATAGATGGCACTATAAAAGACCCTGAAGCTATCCAAAAACACTGGAAACAAATGTAATAAAGAAGAATTCATTTGCTACCTGTACTCCCGCCCCTCGTTTTGTTTACTTTTGTTCTATTACTGCGTACGTACCACACGTGCTCATTCGGCGACCGTATTTTGCATAAACCATATAATCGCTATTGCCTGTCCCGATCGGCCGCTAGTTACTTATAGTGGATCCAGCAAGCGTTTTGAAGAACGACAAATATAGCGACAGCAGCTGGAAGAGCGGCTTCCTGCAATGGCTTCGTCCATCTGACATGGGTTGTCTGCAACGCAGACGACACGGGGCACGTTCCGACCTCTGTAGAAAAGAGACGGATAGGAAAAGGTGATGGAAAGAGAAGTGCAATAGAAGGAATAATGATTTCCTGCCTAGCCAATTGCTACATTAGGCAGAAGCTAAGTTTGCCGTCCTGCTCTGCTAGAAACAAAAGCGGGATGCCGGACAACTGGGTGGACGTGTTGAGGCAGACCAGCCGATTCACTCGCTGCGTCGTATGCACCGCGCACAGCCCAGCAACAACGTAAACTAGCCAAAAACAGGCAAAAAGGCGCACCTTGTATTGCCGTACGCATTACGGAAAACGTTGTCGCAACGTCATCACTAGTCGGCAGATCGGAGTTACGGGGCAGAAATGAATGCAGGTTGACGTTTTGCATTACCTCTGTAGCTGCTATTACTATCGAAAAAACAATGGGAACTGTACCAGCACCACATCATAGCACGAGTCGGGCTGCATCGTTTCTTCTGTGCAATGGGCTGAAAGACATCGGCCTCGGCATCAGTTTGTTCATGCCGCCGCTTCAGACCGTTCGCCACTGGGTTAAAGCAACAGGGGCAACGGAAACCTAGCAACAAGCTATACAAACTTTTGTGGTAGAAGTTGCAATGGCGCCAGTGTCGGTCGGGTCTGCGCGCGAATGCGGAGTGAACCTTTAACCGAAAGGACCGGAGTTAACCGGATGTAAGGAGAGAGAAGGATCACAGTGAGTGAATGAAGAAAACGGATAAAGTTGAAGGGAACAGCATCGGCCAAGGGCTCCTTTGGATGAGTGGCGTTTTTACGGGACTCTGCTTCTATTCCTTTCGTCTTTGCACTTTCCTTCTCACATCTCGTATTGCCACGCTCGCACTAGCCCGCACTCATCTGCAGTGTTGGAGTCGGCGGCCGACGATAAGGCAGAAACGATGATGACGACGAAAACGATGCACCGCTCGGAGTGGCTTGCTTCGTCAGCTTCGTCTCTATCGAATTTGCTGTTGCTACTCATGCCTCTACCTTCATGAACAGCAAAAGTGAAGTGCGGACCCGTTCGAGCCAAAACGCCTGCCAAGGGCTGTTTCTAATCGGCCTTTCGCATCTCGCTTGCTTTGCGCTCAGACCCCCCCCCCTCCCCGCAGCCCGTCCGACTGCTTTCGCACGCGCTATGGCCGTTGTCGCCGCTGCCGCTGCTGCGATTGCCGCGTCGATTGCGCCTTCCTTTCTCGCCGCGCCTTCTTGTCCTAAGTCGACTTTTTAGAACGATTCTCAATAAATCGTTTCCCAATTGCCGCATTATCGCCAACGATGACTTTCACCCCGACGCCCCGCAGTCGGCGCAAACTTATCCCGTTCGTTTGTCTTCACACACAATGTTCATACCCAGTGGCGAGATCGCCTTAGGCAGCAGTGACAGCAATCGTTTCGGCCCTCTGTCCTCTCCAAAGACTGCGTTCCTCGTCGTTGTTGTGATCCATTCAGCTCGCTCGATGACGATCAGCGCTATGCCTGCGGGCAGACCCTAACCGTCTCCTGTACTGATATTCGAACGCTGCTTAGTTTCAGCTCGGAAAGGTAGAATGAGCAGCCTACAAGGCTCCCTAGCTCGGTGGCCGATCTGTGGCGAAGGAGAATCCAAATTGTGTTTTGCAGCAGGGAGGACTAAGCTAGTGAAAGCATACATATTGTCGGCGTGGCACATTACCGCTTACGCACGCTTATCACTCTGCCTCGTTTATGTGCACTATATATACCAAGAGCGCTGATAAGCCTGAGCAGCTACTATAGCTGCTGAAGAAATTGCCTCTTTCCACATCTGCAAGCCTTCTTATGACCAACAAAATTTTATAAGGCTAAGCAGAATCTTTCTTAAGTGCGCAGACATTCTGTATGCAATTTGCGTCACTGATAGTCTTCTGCGGCCTTTAGACTGCTGCATTGCAAGCAACTGATTACTGGCTCTTATGATTTTTGACTTGAACACCTTCTCTTAAATTCGGCCGTTTCGTTCGAGCTCGTATTTGGCTATGAAATAGTTGTGTGGCTGTGAGAACTTCTGCTGAAGCCTCTGGCTCCGGCAAGCGAAACTTCTCTCGAGTTCCCCTTTCGGGATCGATTGAAGCCAAAGTAGCAGTATGCCCATTCAAGAAGTATCATAGTTTCACCGAAGCGATAACGAAACGAAGTGCCTAATAAGAGGATAGATCGAACGAGGCGTATAGGACGATAAATTAGAATTAATGGCCTTTAACTGTTATTCTTATTGAAGTCAAGAAATGTGTGATACGTGGCATGGTAGAGGCGATGAGGACTTGTTCGCGCGCTGGAGAACCACAGTTTCCGTAGGCCACAAGCCCATTTCATTGAGTACTGCTCGCACTCCGTGCGACCAACGACCACCGATAGAAAGGCTGTGGAAATGAAGAGAGAGTAGGAGTAGAGAGTCAAGCAAAGAATCGCCCAAACTAGCCACTGGCTATAAATGATGAGGTGGAAATATAACTGAAGGAGGCGACGGCCGACATCTCACAGTCAATTAAGCGACAGGCTCGAAGGATTCGCCAGCTATCGAGGTGAAGCAAAGCAACGGCTCGGGTTAACCACGAGGGAGCGAAGGGTTCTTCATTTTAATGTTTCATCGATGCGGCCGTCGCTATTGCCTCTACCACAATTACATCTAACAGCAACACGCTCTGGCTTTTCATGGGGAGGAAAGATTCGAGTCGAATTACGTGCCAAACCAGCTCCCGGGCCCGTGGCTTGCCCTCTGTTATGTCTGCTTCTGATGCTGTAGATTTTTTATTACCTCTGCGGGACTGCGGAAGCCACAAAGGTACCGGACGAACTAACAGTAGTGATACTGTGTTTAATACTCATTGCCTCTACTACAACTAGGAAAGCAATGTTGGTTTGTTGATTCACCAATTCCCCTTGCACACCTCCGTTTTCCCTTTCCCCCAACACTTCCGCTTTAGGCCGAGCTAACCTAGCTTACCATTACATAGCAGGCACGTTAAAGCTCGTCATCTGCTAGTGCTGTTTTCATTGCTGGTACTATTTCAGTATTGTAGTACATGTGGCTACATTAAAACAACAGCATTAAGAGCAGCATCGATCCGTTCCTGAAAAACCTTTGCCGTCGCTGGCTGCGTCTACCATTACTGCAGCCAGGTGACAGGGCAATCAAACACCTAAAGTGCATCAACTCAATGATTGACAAACTGAGGAAGGGAAAAAGATCAAAGCTTGCAGACTATCTCCCTGACTATGGCAATGAATGCAACGCTTCTGTTACAAGTGGCATCCTATTCTATATTTATTTGACAGAAACAGAAACGTCATCGTTAGCGCCGTTTTGCCTTTGTATATTGGCTTGTATAAGGGAATGTACGTAAGACGACTATATAACCTTTAACAGATACCGGATGTGAGCGGATGCTGTGCGCACCACTATCCTGCAATCGTCAAGTCACAGTTGCTCACTTATCTGATCGCGCTCCTGGTGCCTAAAGACATCAGTCATCTCTTCCTATTCACGTAGTCTCGCGACCTCGAGCAATCTCAGGCTCGTTGACGATTTACATTTCGGTCCTGCAGTCTTACCGGCCCTGTGTGTTACGTGTGCTTATGTGTATGTGTATTTGTATATTTGCGAGTGTATGGGTGTGTGAGTGTCTATCCGAGTGTAAGCAGAAGAAACTAAAGAAGAAACGGGCTTGGTGTAAGTTCGCAGGGTTTATGTGATCTATATGAAGTCAAATTTAATTGTCTGTTTAAACAAACGGTCCCCATTGCACATAATACAGATTTTATACATATTATGCTAGTGTTATGTCCTTTACCGAGGTGATCGGCTAAATGAGCACAAAGTCCTACTGTATATCTGTTAATGGTACTACATTATAATCACTATCTGTCATATTATCGACATATTTACATGCTATAGACGAAACATACAATCAACGGTATATTTCTGCAATTGCACGTATGGTTTCTAGCCTTATTTAGTCTAACTCATACACAGATGGCCAGCTAATTAGAAAGAGGACAAATGAAATGCTTTTCTTTGCAAACTCGCATAAAGTTTATCATCTGAAGCATACTTGGATGTTGATACCTATAGTAGGAAATAACAATACTACCTGTATTGTGATGGAGTTGTTGTCCTGTCGTGGTACACAACATCGTCAGAAGGAAGAGTTGGATCGTGCCATTCTGTTCTCTCTTCTACGGTTCTGGCACGTTCCACTGCTTTCAATTGCTCAAGGTCAGGAGGTGAATAGAATCGCGAACAGAATGACACTCCACAAGGCTACTCTGAGCTGGGCTTTGATGCACTCTGCCTCAACGAGCCCACCTTTACTGGTTGGCTGTTAGGCTCGTGCTCGAGATTTGCCCGAACTTCCTGACTGGTCCCTGGCTGGTGGAAACATTGCCACCTCTTTTTTCAAAATGCTCTGGGAAACTGTGACGACTTTAGATGGACGCATAGCTTTTTTCAAATCCGCAGCCTATTTGTCCTTCTCTGACGGATTGGACAGACAAACGGAGCTTTTTCAAGGCAAAAGACTCGATCTAAATTACGGTGCGGCACTGGAGTCCGTTCGTTTGTCCATCGAACAAAGCAGAACGAACAGCGAACAAGTTAGGAACAGGCAGATGAGCAGGTGTGCGAGCATGAGACTAAAGTAGGAGACGTGGTATAAACGTCGACTCAACGACGGTAGTCGGTTGTGGTAAAGCAAGGCCACAGAGCGAATTTGCAGACAACTGACCTGACCCGACACTGCTGATTCATAAGTAGGTAGACTGGGGGATGAAAGGGTGCTCGGGACTCGTCAGTATGGAAAATGTAAGGTGGTCTGTGCCACTTTGGTTGCGCTTGAGCTTTTTTCTTATCTTAAAAGAGAAGTGAGACAGAGTTGGCAGGACCTGACGAAATGAAAGCAGTGTATTTGTGTCTGTACGTCTGCGCGTGTGAGTATGTAGAGACCGAGGAGTCTGCCGGCCAGCTTTGCCGGGCACCACACGAAAAGGAAGGAAAACTTTTTAATGAATCACCTTCACCTTCCGTCGACGGTGGTCATCCTCTCGTTTTTTTTCTTCAGCACGGCCACGCTAGCGACTTCATCCGGCGCATTGTCTTCGTTCATAGTCTTTGCTATAAAACTGGCTTGGGCTCGTCGTCATTTAATTCTTTTTACTTTTCATTCACATCTCTCAACCCGGCAAACCTTAGGTCGCCGCTTGTCGACTTTCTACCACCGTAATTCGGACATATAGACACAGGCTCACGCAGACCCACACAGCAATGCTGCAGCTTACTAAGGGTTTTATCGTCCTGTCTTAGCTAGATGATACCGTCACCTAACCTCTGAGAATTTTTTTGACTCAATGTGTAATGCTGGCCCGGCTGTCCGCCGATATTTTCATTTCAGCTTTATAGCTATTTGGCCAAAGCTTTTCATAGCGGGGTCTTGCACAGCATTTTCCATCGGTCTTCAAAGTACATCAAGCAATTTGACATTCGATTTAAACCTTGAGAACCATAGTTACCCTAGATTGCTTGTCTTGTGAAATTGTAACGAATATGCAGTAGGAAAACAACGAAAAGAAAGACTTTGCGTAAACTGAGATCAATACAGATGGAAAAATGTATGATATACTCGAGACCCAGTTGGCACAACTATAAACAGCAACGAACTTGTTTGGAGTACATTGGCGTTATAAACAAAATACTGACCAGTCTTTACCCTCTTCCAGCAAAGTATTAGGCAGGATAATGGTAGGAAATAGGAGCGAATGCTACTTTGGTGGCAGTACCAAGTAGATTCGGTAGTAAGCTCACAATTGATGTGAGGGGCATTTACTATGATGACACATTGTCCAAAAAAGAAGCGATTGGTAATGCCAGATACTTCAAAGTCCCGAAGAGCCTTACGAATATGTGGCAAGGCAATAGTCAACGGAACAGTGTGTATTTGATGATAGCCATGCTTTTATTGATGCTTAGATTGAAAAAAATTGAACCAACCGATGCTTTTTAGGTATAGCCCTGTCCAATTTTCATTGCTTTCATGGTTTAAAAACGGCAAACCCCCAATAACGAAATTTTATATAAATATGCAAATCGTTTCTTAAAAGTTTGTAGGGCACTGGCTTAGCAGAGCACATCTAACATATCCCAAAATATGGTTGTTCTACCCTAGATGATCTAAAGGTTATCAATATTTTTCGGTCCACTAAATAGCTCCGGCCAACATGTTTATTTCAATTAGCTCTTTCATCTACCAAATTACAGCAGTATTGTGGGTACGAACTCTGTGAGGGGTGTATATGCATCAGATGCTGAGAGTAGACAATGCCCGTGTAGGAGGTCAGCCGTCTGGCGTAATCATGCCCGTTGCCGATTCTAGGCGTAGAGTTCAAGGCATTCTAGTACTATAATTACTACTACCATTATTAGAAAACGCTTTACTATATTTTCTTTGATACTATTCTACAGGATGCGGAGACGGCAATCAACTCGATGAACGGCCAATGGCTTGGAGGTCGAGTGATTCGCACCAACTGGGCAACGCGACGGCCTACCAGTAACGCCAATGGTGGCCAAGAAGGTTCGCAGGGCAGCAACACCCCTAAATACACGCCTCTTACATTTGATGAGGTTTACAACCAGGCTAGCCCTACCAATTGTACCGTTTATTGCGGAGGTAAGTAGCTGCTTCAGGAATATATATATATATATATATATATGCACTTATTATTCGCCTCTAATAACTGTTGTTTGGGGTCGTATTTTTTCGATTTCCTTCACTTCACTATAGGCCTAGGTCAGGGACTCAGCGAGGAGCTTATTCAGAAGACGTTCAGCTCATATGGAATCATTCAGGAGATTCGTGTTTTCAAAGACAAAGGTTACGCATTTGTGCGTTTCGCCACTAAAGAGTCGGCTACGCACGCAATTGTTGCCGTCCATAACACCGAGGTAAACGGCCAGATCGTCAAGTGCTCGTGGGGCAAAGAATCCAGCGATCCCAACAACCAACAGGTGCAACAGCATGTAAGTACCCTTCTGGGAGCCGGATGCTACCTGCGACAGCTGTCCAAGTTTACCTCACTGCGAGAGGCCCATCGCCTTCCGTAGACGGTGGTGGAAATAGCATCTCATGTTGGCGTCAGTACCTATATAGCAGACACGAATGCATTAAAAGAACACAGTCCTCTAGTATAGCAGCTATAGAAGCAACGGAAGAAACAACAGTAGCAAAGAAGGAGGAGAGAGATAAAGTCTACAGAACAGGAGCAGTAAAGACGGACACGGGGCAATCAGGAAGCTGACTGTAGGCGGTAGCCGAGCAATGGTTATAAGCGAGGTGTTGCCTCGCCCGCTAGTGGCGCCTTCACTGCCGGTGGCATGGGGGATCGCTACCAATCTGCCCGAGAGTTCTTCAGTAATGCTGATCATGTACTATAGCGAAGAGAAAGGCAGAGCTTGCTACGATGCGGCCAAGTTACGGCTAAAGAAATGGCGGCTCCACCATCACACAGCGCTCAGCCATGTTACCCACGCAAGCCACGCTGGCGTCCTCAATTGTTCCAGCTTCATTCTTTTGCCAGGTTGCAGTCCCAAATGACTTCGCCGAACTGGCTTCTGTTTCCAAGCTGCTGCTCTTTCTTTTTTTGTCTGTCACGTTTTTGGGTCGTTTTTGCAACTCTACCTGCACTGTTTGGTTCGCGTTTTCATTATTTTTTTCATCTTTTTTCGGTTTTAAGCTTTTGCTGTATTTGAATACTACAGTTAATATCAGCTCCTAATTTTCGTTTTGTCGCTTGTTTCATTGCTAGTTTGCCTTTCTATTTTCAGACAATCGCGGCCGCCCAAATCCCGTATCATCAGTACCAGCAGATGAATTACTGGTACCCGCAGAACTACGCCCAACCAGGACAATTCGTTCAAGGCACGACTCCCACTGCCGTGCAATACCAGTATGGGCAGTACTTCGGCAATGGATTCGGGTGAGTAGAATCAAACAGACATCATCGTCTTCTATGTTCGTTTTCTGTGTGCCCCTTTATCCCCTGCTCTGCCATCCTGAGGGCAATCAAATAGTTGTCTTTACACTAGCGAGGGCAAGATGCTGCGGCTTATTTTTGTCCATTTAAAGACTATGGACTCCCTTGTGAATTACCTGTCGGTGTAACGAAAATGTTAGAACGACTTGCTGCGTTCCTGTGGTGACGCCAACGGCGACGAAGTAGACCCCTCGTCGTCGTTCTTGTTGACTGGAAGCGACTGACCGTAGGCTATCGCCCAACACTAACTGGAGTCGGTGACCGGTCGCTGCTGAGCTCACGAATAATGTGGACAAGGGAAACGAAAGCTGGGAGGACCCTTGTATACAGTGCTTAAAAGCGCGCTAGCTCGCTGCTACTGCTGTTGCTGGAGCCTATCGTCGTCGAATATTGCTACTGGTAGTAACAAGCGATGCTCAAACACAAAAAGCCGCTGTAGGTTCGTGACGTTTGGCGCCGTCTTCGTACCGATTAAGAGGTAACTGGAGTAGATTGAGGCTCAGAAAAATTAAAACAGTGTTATTTTTTTAACGCACTCCATGGAAATGTCAAGGATTAGGCAATGGCAACTACGAAAAAAGTATCCACTGCTGTAACCGACGGACTACGTTTTCTTTTTAGAAGTAAACGTAGAGTGAAAAATAGAACTCGAATAAGAAAGCCCCTGCAGCATCGGTAACAGCAGCGACAACAAAGTGAGTACAAGAGTCTCTAACTAATGTCGGCGTTGCGTCTTGTCAATAGTTGCCGGGTCTCCGACCTTAATGGCGACGTAGACGGCTTCGGACCTCTTCGTGACTGCCGTCATTCATTCTATCCGAACGTATCTGCATTTTTGCCGATTTTCGGGGATTTTGGCTGTTCCTCCTTCCTGTCACCTCTTGGCCCATTGCTCGCCATCGGCCAGGGATTCTGTGTCGATGTCGCCTGCGGTAGCGGCATCTTCCCCAACGTCCGACTCATCTCCCGACGTTCAATTCACTCCTAAAGCAAACTAGATCGATCTCGTGTAAATAAAAGTTTCAAACTTCGGTTTCGGAATCGTTAGGTCGCCAACGTCCCCCTCAATGGTCTCAGTCGATGAGAGACGGCCGCCGCCGTTTTGACTCGCCCACTAGTTTAGAGTCTAGCTAGGCCAGGTCTGAGGGCGGCAAAAGCTGACGGCAACGATTAAAAATGTTGCCAATCGAGATTATTTTCTTCCTTCCTTCCCAGATCGGACCTGTTTCCCTCTGTCTCTCGTGGGTCTTCATACCCCTCGTGGGACGGGGAAATTCCCGAAGCTCAATGCGCGCTACATGGTAAAGGCAAGGAATGACAGGCGGTACGAGAGTTATCTGGTTCTACTGCGGCAAAAGCAAATGTAGATGCTCGCCTGGCTGGTTCGTGGTTTTCCGGAGGTAATGTAGAGACGGCTGAGTCGCTTATGGTCTCTCGTCGCCGATTCCTTTTCGCCTCTTGTATCTTTGCTACCATTAAATGCCTAATAAGATAACAATCAACCGGATTTCCCAACAGCCCAGAGGACAGCGCGTGAGTACATCCACCTTAAGACTATACTTCTACGCTATCACGATACGTTGAACGCCAAACAGCTATTGTTTGGAGTACATTGATTTTCTACCTATATGGTAGAGAGGTAGAGAAACGGTTCCAACTTAGACGGTATTTTTACCTCTTCTACATCTGGATGCTCTATTCACTTGTTATCTTTGTTGCATAATAATGCTGAAAAGTGTATAACAAGTACAATGATACAGAAGTATCACTGTAGTCCCTCGCTGTACTTTTCTTAGGTTATTTTCTGAGTGCAAATTCATTTTAATATGTTTTTTGCGTCATGAATGCCAATATACGTACGTGGATTTGACATACAGCTATAATCCAGTAAAGGGGGATACATAAGAATTTCTGATGAACTGCTTTTTGAAAAAGTATTCCTCACTTGGTGTGAAAAAAACATTATGTGTCCAAAATAAATTTAGCGGAAGCGCTCTAGAGGATAAAGCGTTACGCTAACTCGATACTTACGCTCAGATAGTGTTCGTGACTTCGCAGAAAATCACAATTGCAATTTGGGTGCACGTACATCGTGTATGTCGGGCTCTTAGTAGCCTTTCTGTAACTGCTTGGATTTATTGAGGTCGTCCTAGTTCTCCAGCTCGACTTGTTTCAGGTGCTCTTTCGTCGAATGGCTTTCTTTCTTAGTCAGTAGTGTTAAGCCGTACTTGCTCATGGTTTTCATTTATTCGTTCTCCGTTTGCGTTATGCTTGTTGACACTGCTCTCACGTAGTGGAAGCGGGTGAACAGATGGTGGTACGCGAGCGTAGGCCAGCCAGTCCATTGAAGACCCCCTTCAGCCGTGACTGTTACTGCTAGGGGCGGCCGGGCCTGTGGTCACGTGATCTATTCTATGCATTCATTCAAAGCATGCCAAGTAAGGCAGTACATTTGGTTTCGCTGACCCGTTCGTCCGTCGACTGGTCCGTGCATCCCTGCGCGATTCCCTTCTGACGACGTTTCCACGACGAAAGAGTTTACAAGTTGCAGGCTCTTCCAAAGCCTTGGCCAAGCTTCGTTCAACTCCTGCCGTTCAACTTCATTGACAGAGCGTCTGGTGGATTCGCAACTCTGTCGTTTCCCTTTCCCTTTATTGCCTGTCACTCTTTTGCTCCATTGTTTCCCGCCGCTACCAGGTTACCAAAGTCAAATAGAGAAACACCGAAAAGCGCAACCTCTGCCATCACCGTCAAGTCTCATTCTTTCTGTTTCAATTGCAGCTGTCGTACCGTTGCTAACCCCAGCAGAAATCACAAATATGTCCTGGCCGATTTTTAGGCCCGAGCAGTAGCTTTACAGCGGGTCTTAGCTAGTCACACATGCGAAACAAGCAGCGAGCGACAGGCCGCATTTCATCAAGCCGTTGTTGCAAATAGCGACGGCAACAACGACGGTAGCTGTAGCGTTCGCCTCGCCGACTGCACTTATGCGACGGACATAGGAATAGCAGTAGCGTTAGTCATAGTGGTTGAATAGAAATGTACGAAGCAAATGACGCCGAAGACAACGATGGGCTAATGTCATTTGAGCGACCGGAAGACACGCCGGAACTGATTCCCAACCCTGACGGGAAGTGATCATTTTTTGGTAGGCGTGCTTTTTGCCGATCTTTGCTGCTGTCTAGCCTGCCAGCTTCCTCTTCTTGCCGTATCGTTGCACGGCGTCTACCGGTGTAGCCGAAAGGAATGAAAAGCACCGATAGAGAAATACGGAAGGCGAGCGGGCAGGACGGCCTCGAGCGTTCGTACTCCGCTTATATCAGTAACATACCTAGAAACTCCTCCTAAGGCTAAGTCGCCATGCTTAAATGTCTCCACCAAATGTCTCTGCTTTCGTCCCAAGTCCCCATCCGTACGTCTGACCCCTTTTCCCAACGCTTGCACGATGCTAGAGAACACGATGGCTTCACAGCTAATGGCTGGTGTAAGTGCAATAGAAACATCAACGACCATGCCGTTCTCTCCGGTGTCGCAAGTCGCCGGGTGAGCAATGTTGCAAGGCCGCCTGTTGTGAGATTGTACATCGAACGCCGGCAACGCTCTGGGTAACTGATGGAACTAGGTTGGCTGGTCGAAGGATAGCAGGTTGAAAGAGCCTCGAATGGACGTGGCGTTTTCGCGTGCATCATTTGCGATCCCTTTGCTGCCCTTCGATGTAGACATTGCTTGCAGTCAAAGGCCACTACAGCCGCAGTGCTGGGGCCGCTGTCGTTCCTTCCTCTTCCTGGCTAACTACACTTATCGTTGTCTCCATTGTGACGACAGAAAGAAGAGCAGTCGGTAACTGAGGCTATTAGACATCCGCCTCCGCTCTTTGCCTGCATGACAGTTAGTATGAGTGGACTATTAGTGGCAGCAGTGGCGGCACAGTGTTGCGATGCTTCGACTGGCTGATTAGTTGGGTAAGATGGCGGCTCGTTGTCAGATTTAGCCCTCTAAGCTACTTCTTTCAGAGCATAGCAATCGTCTATCTAGCTAATTAGCCGAACTACTTCTATTTGCACTACCGCTACTAGTTGCACTGGCTTGAATGTAACGCTCACTGCTAAAGTAGCAGAAACAGAAGGGGAAGCCATTGACTGTCACGTAATAGTGCGGGCAGTTGATTTCGTGGTCAACGCACTACATAACGAGCCACACAGAGCCTTGCATCGTCGGTATTCTTATGTTACCCAATTATTAGCTTCACCCGATTACCGCAACTGCGGCTTTGCGAAGCCAGTCGAGCGGAAGGTGTCTCGTAGAACTTGGCTGCTGCTTCACATCGGGCAAACCACCAGCTCGCTAAGCCGCGAACCAGAACGTTCGGCTCGATTCGGTTACTTTTGCCTGGCTCAGCTTTCGTCGATGGCCGATGTTCTTTACCTCGTCTTTTCGGCCTGCTGGTTGGTTCGATGACTCGTTGGGCTAAGATAGGCGCCCACTTTGCCGATAGCACACGCTCTAAAGGAGCAGCTATCGACACTTGCTGGCCTATCGTCCAGCAAAAGGTGAGCGATTTCTGAGAGACGTTAACATGCCAGTTGTTTTCTAGCATCAGCGAAAGCCACGGAGATGGCGGCCAAAACTGCCGACCTTCCCTACTGCCTATACATGTATACAAACAGAGACAGAAATAGACAACAGGAGGTTCAGTCGGTCGTAATCTACTTGTATACAGCCAAGTACCTCTCTACAGCTTAAAAAAAGCTTCAGATATTGAACACATGCAGGAGCTTCGACGTCCTTCTACAGCCTTGGAAAGGCGACAGACGATAAAACCAAGGCAGATAAACAATCGCTACAGCATCATCTCTGTTGTAGGTGTTCACAAAAAATTTGTCTTCAACTCTTCAGTAGCGCGTGAAGCATGGTACAGTTTTGACTTAATCTTCCTCGTGGAACTGTCTATCGCCAAGCCACTGTATAGAAGCGTAATAGAAGATAAAGTGTGTCAAACCAAATCCTAATCAGGTATTTGAACGGCGTTACATAATTAAGATGGCTTCAAAGGTAGGTGTTTATGTATATATGAACTAGCCGTCCAGAAGTCACGAAACATCTAATTCTACCTGCATGGTTTGAATTGCGTGTCCTTGTTTCAGGATGGGCTTACAAGTGGCCTGGCCTGCAGGCCAAGGTGGGCAAAGTGCCCCGCTTGGCCAGCAACCGGCCAGCCTCTTGCCGGCCACCACCTACCCGATGCAGCAGTATCAGACGCATCAATAAACAACAGTTCTATACTTCAGGAGAAGACAGAACCTCAATCCGTCACTCCGAATGGCCTGGGTTAATGGCTTCGCTCTGGACGCAGTTCACGCCGCGCGCACCCGTGAGATCATCGCGACCGAAATTGTAGTCTAGAGAAGAGAAGGTCCATATTCACAGATGATACCGACGGTTTAGTATGATGTATCGTTGAAAATGAATGCAAAAACACTGCATGCCACGCTAGAGACGGCGTTCGACCGACAGGTGGTTTACGGAAAATCTAGGCGAGGCTTTATGTCACACAGCAGCTCCAACTTCTCGCGCATTCCTAACGGACATGCGAAAAGTAGGCATCCTCAACAAACATTGTTAGCGTGGGTATAACTAAGTACCAAAGAGCGAAGGTCCTGCATTTAGCCGCTGCCCAGTTAGCAATAAAGGTGCAGCGTCACCGGTAGATACGAACCGAATAAGCTGGGCGGCGGCCGGCGGCCTTCGACTAATGTCCGATCGGTCAGCGTTAATTAACGCGTGTCATATTCAAGTTGCGACATGCCTTGCAACAAAGCAGAGCAGAGCAGAGCAGATGAAAGAAAAAAATCGATCTCACATCTACACATACCAAATAGAAGCTACACACATAAGAGAATATAAAATGGGGGTGATAATTTTGTACTCTATAACAAAATAGTGCTATTGCGTCAGTTTGTATTACGTGGAGAACGAGCGTAACTTTAGCAATGTTTGAAGCTCAGACTGACTAATTTTAAAAAATAGAAACTACTCTAACCAATGTTGGGGGCAAAGAACAACCGATATGCTGAGCGTGTTCTGCTTGCCCACGACATTTTTCTCACATCGTACACTCACTTCGAATGATAGGTGATAATGATGATCCTGACTCCACTTTTAAGCAACCTTAACACCGAAGAAACTAATCAGCTTGAAGAGAATGAACGCTGAGGGAAAATCGAGTTTGATCAACGCCGCTAACAATTCTACTAATTAGTAATTATCTTCTTATAATTGAACAGTACTAAGAGAACCGCAATGCGTTTTATGAAAACGAGAGACACATCGCAATATCAATAATAGGCAGAGTAACTTGTTTTTTTGAGTTTTCCGACTCAATTTTTTTTTAATTCATACTCATTTTATAGCTACTCTTATCGACTGAGCTCTGTACTATAAATCGATCAAGCCCGACGCCGCAACCTAAACGTGTTATATCGATCCAAATCGATCGGGCGCTCAGAGCACACGCTGCACCTCTATAACACTTACTATCCCTTTACAATTTTATTAACAATCTCAAGTGAACGAATTACCTGAGGGCTGACTAATGAAGACCTGATCGACTCAAGCAGATAAAAAGACGGGCGAAATCGAACGTTAGAAGTAAGTTTAGATCAACATGAACAGCAACGCCTAAATACGAAGCAACTCTGGTTTGAAATAGAAAGTCTTTATTACTGTTGTTTATCTTGAAGGTGTTGAAGACCGTTGAAGGCGGACATCGCCACATGGTTAAGTTGTAAGGCGGAGACTCCGTTTTGAACCGGGAGCTGACGAAATGTGTAAGCAGAAAAGCTCTGAAACCCTAAAAACTCAATTCGGGAAAAGCCGTGGCATAAATGCGAATGTTAAAATAGTAATCTATCTATAGCGCATAGATGACCAGAAATGGTAGTATCGGCTCATACACAGATAAACAACGCCGGAGGAGGAAAAGCAGCGCGCACGTATTGCGGATTTTTTATGACATCCATGGCCATTTCATTGTCAAGGATCCATAGCGCCTTTGAGGAACCGTCTACGTATGCCCTATGTGTCCTTAGGAGATCGAAGATAACAAGCAACGCAAAATAAAAAGCAATGCCCAGAAATCATAGGCAAACATACACAAAGCGATATGAACTAGCCGTAAGACACATATACACTCACACACACATCTATTCTAAACCGACCAAGCTGTTAATAACACATAGGACCAACGCGTAGTAGCAAATGACCAGAGATGGCCATGGACAAAGAATGGTGACCAGATCAGACGGCATCGGCAACTCAAAAGCAGTTAGCCACTACAAGCCAAGGAGCGAGAATGAATAGGGAAAATGCAAAAAAATGAGGGTAGAATTTAAAGCAAAAAGTTGTGTTTTTGTTTGACCGAACCATTATGTACGAAACACATATACAGATATATTGTAACATATAGGGCCGCCATTGTTGACATGAATCGGAAGGTTTGACAAAAGCTGAACAGCGTCCTGAAACGGCGCCCAACAGGAATCAAGTAAGCCCACTTTACACCGTAGTACTCAGGAACATTACAGGACATACTTATCGATACAAAGATTCTGCGGTATGGCGTACTGTTGAAGCGTGCTGGCTGAACCTTAACCTGACCCAAAAAGCCGAATAAATACTAGTTTGTCGTCTCAGGCAAATGCAGCCTGGGATTTACATGTCCCATGCCGATCAGTCAATGCGTTGAACAGTTAGAGTGGGCTCCGGTCTCCCGGACAAACCAACTGGCCACTCTTCGCCTTTTTTTTTTTAATAACAGAAGAACAAACAACCACAACTGAAAATATGTTAACCGCATAAAGCAAATAGGTGGCTCCGAACAAAGGGACAAACAAAATATGAAGAGTATGCTAGGAGAAACAGGCACACTCATGTACGGTGTAGAAGATCTCTGCTGAGAAGATTTATCTTCATTTGTGTTGAATAGCCAACAAGTGTTGAATACGTACTTTGTACAGCGTACGTGTTGCTGCGCCATGACACATCGTTTAGAGCGGCTAATGATGTAAACCCGAATAAAAGTAAAGGTAAACGAAAAAAGTTAACTTTAATGAGAAAAAGAGCCAAAATAAGAGCTCAGCTGTAACGAACTCAGATTATTCAGTGGAACATAAGACATCTCCTCGACACATCGGAACCGTGTTGCCCGGCTAGACTTTCTCCGGCTGAAAAGCTCGACGCTGTTGATGTACGCAACGCGGCGCGACACCAGACAAAGGAACTTCAGAACTTGAACTTTGCAAATAACTACATTCTGGACTGTTTATCCTGAAAAACACTGACCGAATAATTTGGCCACAGAGCTAAATCCATAATGTCAGTTGTCCTTGAATTCGAACTAGATTATATACGGGGTTCTTATGCGTACAATATCAACCAGTGTCCGTCGTCAGGACACAAAATTGCACTGATGACAAAAAAGCCACTTCTCGAACTTCCACGTCAGAGCGAGACACTGTTGATATCTCGGTTGTGCAGTCCTCGCAAAGTAAAGCCTCGTATGACCGGGCTGGACGGGGCTTCTTCAACCTTTGGCCATTAACTCGCCTCCGGTCTTTAAAACTACGAGACGAGCGATGATTATTTTGTCCAAGGAGGCAAAGATTTTTCAAATTGAAAAGGTCTATCGAAGAGGACGAAGTGGAGGGGAATAACGGGCGTGGGAACGCATTGCCGTGGAGCCACCGTTGAGACCCCCTAGTGCGACTCGGATGTCATAATTCGAACAACATAACGACAACAACAAAAACAACCACAACTACCCTATTGTATTGACAATTTAAAATGATAATTTTAACGATGATCACGAGAATTGAGCTTAGTTATTACAGAAATCAGATGAAGCACAGACTCGATACGCGATGGAATAATCTGGTGGCCTAACAAGAAAGAAGCGTAAACATGAACAGATATTGATATAGTTTGAAAATTGCTTCATGGAGGGAATAATGAAAGGGTGTTTAGGACGGTGACAGCGCTGGAATGGATGATGAGGGGGCAGCATGGATGTATGCACTGTACGAGTGAATGAGTCAAAAGAAAAAATATACGCCAATCCAATGTGTATTGACACAAACAATACGACATAGATACGTAAACATACAAATCTATATATGTATACGGGGAGACATGCAGACGCGGTCGCGGATGAGAACGCTGATTGCAACGGCAATTGCAGATTTAATGAAGATCAATATAGCTACAAGAAAACAAACAAAGGTCAAATACGTTGAAATAATTATACGATAATATAAACAATTATTATTATTATTATGACCCAATGACGAAACGGGCGGCGAGGCGTTTAGAAACGCTTCAAAGTCTAATAGGAGAATCAATATATCTAGGTGTACTGCTAATATATATATATATATATACTATTGTTAGGGTATTAGCTGGATACAATCACACGCCGTGGTGCTGATAAATAAAAAACAACAATTCTAGTTTATTATTATACGATATAATGTGAAGAAATAACGGAAAGAGAAACAGGTGCGAAAGGATCTTACGGCTAATAATAATAATACAGGTAACTAATACAAACACAACAACAAATATATATATAAGAGTAAAGGATTCTTCGAGGTGTGAAGGGGTTATTGGAAAGAACCCCTTACTAAAAATAAGCTAGCAGAAAATAGAAAAATTTTAAATCAACTGCAGCGATGGATGGTTGGTACTGCAAAGAAATCGTAGCAACATACAACTGCTGGAACAATAACACGGTAAACGCAGTGGGACAGTGAAGAGTAAAAAGCTACTGAATAAATACATATAGAAGAAATTAGTAATGAAAAAACGAGTACGACATTGATCGGTCAACGGAGGGCGCCCTTCTTCACAATACATCAGTTGATAATGGCAAAGAACCACCGGCAGAAGTCAAATATTATCCTGATCTATACATTGTCGCTTCGTCGTTGAGACTCATCTTAGGGCCCGAAATTATAGATGTGATTCAGCGGTAACGAGTAGTAGCTGCTGCTGAGCATCGGCCAGAATCATCGATGGCCAGAACGGA
The DNA here is from genome assembly GCF_002532875.2 of Varroa jacobsoni. Classification (NCBI taxonomy): domain Eukaryota; kingdom Metazoa; phylum Arthropoda; class Arachnida; order Mesostigmata; family Varroidae; genus Varroa; species Varroa jacobsoni. The sequence continues at coordinate 287,339 of NW_019213887.1, forward strand.
ACCGCACCAATGGCAGAATTCGAAAGCAGGGAACCGAGTTTGCCGATCTGTTTTGAAAGGGAATCGCTCCGCGGCTGGACAATATAGGAAGAATGAAATCTGAAGGACCGGCATAATTCCATGAAGAGCTATCCTCTACAGATAAACAGAGCGAAATCATTTTGTACCAAAGACGGCGATACCGATGATAAAAACACGTAACAGATGTAGATATGCGTAACGCATGACGGGAGTAATTATAAAATAAGAAGTAATAATGATGATGAGGTATAGGCGGGCAGCTTTAAACCGAGCCAGTACTCGCCAGCATCACATAAACGAAGACATATTTGATGTAAGTTATATATATGGTAACACAGTGTATGTGGATCATACTGATGCGTATGATGATACCATGTAATATTGATTCTGACACATATTAGAATTGCTACTATTACTGGAATTGTTTTCTATTTTATTTATGTATTTTGTGAATGTGCACAGATGCGGCTAGGGTTCACGCCGGGTAGACTGGGGCTCACTCTCGTTTGATGATGTCTGTGCGCGACCACCGAAGACTGGGAGATATTCAAATGAAGCCTAATAAATGAGTCGACGAACCCTATGAATAAGTACACAGCGTATACATATAAAACTAGATCAAATGTGGTCGAAAGCACCTACGAAGCAAAAAACTAGAAAGTCAACAGATATGATGATACCAATCCCAAATATACTGAATGGATTGCGGCATACCATCACCTCCGTGATAGTCTGCATGCGTTTTAAGGTGGCGTATAACTAGTTTTTTCTGACCGACATTATTGCTATCTAATAAAATTAGAGATAAATTTCTATAAGATATAAAGTGCGTCGACCGTCTCTTAGACCGACCAGAAGTTTTTGCATGAGCCCAGTCACACAAATGCGAGACCCGTACAATGTCTGGATCACGGTGCTAAGGGTTGTCATTGCACCAGCTTGCGTATAACGCATTTACTTTCTCCATATAATGTGCCAAATTGCATCTCCCTATCTATCGTTCTGTAATGGAAACGAGTTCTGAGAATGGTAAATGATCGGTGAGACCAATATTGATGATCGGTCTAGGAAACAAACAAGGTCGGGGAAATGGAGAGTGATTAACTAGTCATGTCTCAAAATTGGACATGATACGCGTCAATAGCGCGAAGCGGATGATGAACGCTTATACCACAATTGTTACTGCTGTAAAATCCAGTCCAGTTGGGCCGAACTACGGAAGATCTAATGAAATTCAAATAATTTCATTGAAAAAAACCGCACACACACACACACACACACACACACACTGCGAGTAAAAAAATACAAGTAAAAACGATCAGCACCAAATATGAGTAGGCAAGACAATTTTTATTGACAACCATAGCCGACAGCCGGATAGAACATCCTTAAGGCAATGTTGTATGTCGGTTCGCTTAGGACAATTTATGTCCTTCTCCTGCCTTAGAAATAAAGCAGGCAAAGAAAAGACGGTACACAAAAAAAAAAAAAGCAGAATGTAAAGGGGTAAAATATTCGCGTGTTTGTTTGCAAGTTTAAGGCGGAAATAAAAGTAGAAGCTAACGTTGACTAACGCGAGAGCTAGATAAAAAGGAGAGTAACATGAACCAAAGGGAAAGAGAAACTGTGACGGCTACACAGGGAAACCGTGGCCCCGTCTGTGAACAAGTATACGAAAGTGAACTATGCATATATGCACAGTTCACTGTCGCATACTTGTAACGCAAAACTACACACACTCACACAAAAAAACAACCATATACAGTAACTACTACTGTAGAGTAGGTATATAAACAACAGTTAAACCGCTAGATAGGCGGCGCCGTTACGAAGAGAAAAACAAGTAAAACAACAAATACCAGCCAAAAAGTGACGAATCTGATGAAATCAAGAACAAAGATGGATAACGATGATAGGTTAAAATCCACACACAAATAAACATATTGTGTCCCGCAGTAACGATGACCAACAAACAGAGAAAGATGCACGGAAGAAAAATAAGGAACGACACCCCCCCCCCCCCCGTATTCGATTCAACCGACGACCAATAAGAACGAGCCGAAGGGGGAACATTAGAAAAGTGACGCTAATTGAATAACAGAAATATTGTCGCGTATGCTGAGCGTCTATTGCGAGCGCCTATTTATGGCACTGTATGCCCAGAAGAAGGCATTAAATAAGGGCCGGTGTCTCTGGCAACAGACCGCCAACTCCGGCAAAAAGATCCGCGACCGGGTCTCCTTCCTATTCTATTACCACGGCGATGACGATGATAACGACGTGGAAGAGCATAAATCGATATAGTGCTGGAACGTGCAAGAAGTGTTAAACGGCCTTCATCACTGCACTGTTATAGGGAGAACAAAATGAGGAAAAGCAAATATAATGTTGGCAAACGTAGAGAGCACGCAGAGGAAACAAAAAACAGACGCGGATCTCTATTGTATTTGCTGTTTAACATCACCGAAACGTACTACTGAGCATGAGTTAAATGTCTATAAAGGTCGAATATGAACGACAAATGGAAAGTAAAAGTACTGTGTGGAATAAGCCGACCTTGTCACGTCGAAGAGGAATCACGCCGCAGTAAACAACGTAGAGGCTAAAACGGGGATCATTTTTTTGTGCTACGAAGGTAATGAGACTGTACACGGACTCTCGATGCGCCCAAAGTGTTTCAACGATACTAATTAGTCAAAGTTCTCGCAGTCGCATACATACGGTAAGCCAACGCCGTTTTAGACCGTGACTGCAGATACACACACGCACGCACGCACGCACGCACGCACGCACGCACGCACGATTTTCTTTTAGACTTATAGTTGTTATTCCTAACGGCAACAGCTAGTATGATCTTAGCTTATGCGATATCATGATATAATAGCTATCTGTGAACTGGATTATGCTGATTGCGTACGCTCCAAGAACTACAAGTTACCCCAGTAGAAGTTCCGGAACCATTAGTGTCGTCTTCACGAGAGAAACTGCCTCAACTACACTAGCCGCCAATGTAACAACAAAATAACCTTCTGTAGCGAATCCGCCGTAGAAACACGTACGAAAGTGGCATACTATTGCCCTCGACCAACTAGAGTTAGGGCCGAAGGAGACCTTGACTATGCCCTACGCCAGAACGGTGGCACGGCTGTTAGTAAACCCCCAATATAGATAGCTAGGCTCTCAAGGACGGTTTAAATGACTGGACTAATTTTTGTTTACTTTTATTAAGGTGTCACTGCAGTAATAGTAGATAGACCAATATACACTCATAAATACTTACCACTGGTATTTTAACTAGCCACTTTGATGTTGCAAGTCTTTACGAGGACGGTAGTAGTAATAATTATATGGAAGTATATTCAGACTATAAAAACTAGCATCTGTGATGATTATACAACAAGTCTCATATTAATACCAACAATACTAGTAGTAACAGTTACCATGAACTAATGTAGAATGAATCATATAGTTGTTGACAAGCGATCGCGCGGTACAAAATAACAACGACTATTCTCTCTGGCTGGGCGGCCGACGCCGCTAACTTAGAACTGCCGCTGTCTGCTCATTCAATTTAGTTGCAAATAAAGGAGATCTCTACACTATGGATATTTTACTGTAGCGGGATACCCTTCGTGCAATCAAACCTTCCCTCGTCTGGAACCATCTTAATTAGTTTCCTGTCATTATGCTATAAGTAGCTTTAAAATCTATGCATTCTATGATGATCCCGCCCGATCTGTGTTGTCGCCGGGATGCTTCTCGCCGGCGAACGCCCACCACCAGGCTATCTGGCCAGTCAAGACATTCAATAGTGAAATTAGTCTAGAATGAATCATGTGAAGTACATAGGGACAGAAATATATAACAGACAGATAAAAGTTTTTCCACAACAACAATAACTAGTGCTAGAACGCATGTCACGAAGTGAAGACCAAGCCGTAAATAATGACATGCGAGGCTCATGTTCCACAGCATAACACAAGTGATAAAGAGTTCAGGACCACCGTCAAACCAGCAAGTGACAAACACAGGCATCGTCAACAAACAAGACGTCGACATTTTTTCAAGTATAATATATGCTAAATGACAGTGGTGGTAACACTACGAGGGACGCAACAAGGTAGACATGATTAATACGACACGTAGAGGTTAGACTTAGGGTAAAGGAAAGAACGAGTGTCGTATATAAGGGTTATATGGCACATACCAGCGTAGGTAGCTCCCTTTGACATTGTGGTGTACACGAACCAGCACACGATCGACCTGAAACCGAACAAAACGAGATCCGGCGGAGAAAATCAACGATTCGGCGAGAAAATAGTAGGTGATTGATTGACTGATTTCTACAGCCACAGCCACAGCAGCAGCAGCAGCGAGACGTCACATTTCTAATGACATAAACATCGTAATAATGGTGGGAAAGATGATCGTACACAAAAAAAAAATGAACAAGCATAAGTATTGTTACCGCTAGGGTTTTGTGATGGAAATATATTACCATTGTATAACAATAGAAGATTACGAACATAAACAGCTGATAAAATGAACGCTGGCATACCGACACAATAAAGTAAATACAAACCACTAATAACAAAACTACCCTGTGCTATGAACGACACCCAAAAAGAGTAATCAGTCTAATAAATAACATCGTAGATATACCATTGACAATAATATTTATGATAATAATTACGAAGCAATGCACGAAAGCAGTATACAAATGGTCGTTAGTATATTGTGGTGTATCGGGCATTAGGTGGATATACATATATATAAAGGAAGGAAGCTATATATATACATATAGGAGTTGACTACGAAGGTTGAGGAAGCGATCAAGAAAAGAGAAACGTTACCGAGAGAGCTTAAACACTATAAATGACATTGCGTTGTTCGCTGAACAGGTAAGAGAATTAGATTGGGATTTAGATCAATGTACTGCGGGCGGACATGTTATATTTTAGACAGACAAAGCCCGTTCTAGGAACTGACAACACTGGGCTCAATTTAAACTTTCCCTCTGTGGTTAGCTAATGTCTGGCTCCCTTGACGCTTTGTGAGTGTCTGCACGCCATATGGAAACGTGCTGCCGAATATGGATTGCGCTGAGCTTGCAAATACGACGATGAACTATTATGAAAGGTTCAATGTAAAATTCAACTGTATTTGGACTGTCTCAGATATGGCGATGGTGGAGGTTTTTTAGCAGGCTTTTCGAAACCTCTGGAGAAAAGGCAACAGGACACTTACAGGCACTCGAAGTGGAGCAGTAGACCTATGTGTGTAATACAGGTCACCCTTCGAAACGCGTACGCTAAATGAACAGCGTCGTCTCCTCCTACAGATGGC